>NC_043012.1:57880199-57902699 GCF_006345805.1 Octopus sinensis | reverse complement strand
AACAGGCTTTCCTCTACCCAGTTTTATCAGCAAGGCCTGGGCTGACTTTATGCATGGGTAGAAGAGATTTATACAAGTTTGTTCCATGGGAAAATCGATTAAATACAACGCCACAAAAACATATATTTCATGAAACTCGGCTTTCATGTGACTAATCAATCCCTCTGGTATATGAACATGGATGGCGATATAAATATGCCACTCAAATCATTGAAAAATATATCTGTTGACTGATTATAATTCATGCTTCGTGCATTTTATACGTTCTTGATAATTCCGCCGCCAAAATAACGAATGTCCAACCACTTATTATCTTCGATTCAATTCATTTTACTTGTCAGTTGAACTGTAAGCTTCACCTCATTAATGGAATTAGTCGTCTAAGCTATGACAAAAATGGCCAATTATTATAACCCTAAAAATTAAGAGGAACAAGCACGAAAACGGAAACGTCATTCGGACGAACAAGCAAAGAGGGAGACAGAGATAGAAAGATAGATGGAGAGAGAGAGAGAATGTGTATATGTGTTTGCGTAAGAGGGGAAGAAATGAGCGAAATTAAGACAAATTTATACCCTAGAATATATCAATATATATTAACATGTATCAAAATGTCTATTTTATTCATACACTATGACATGCCTATATATGGGCACGTCATTGTCATGTGATTTTAGTTACATAGCTACAAGACGTGCAATAATAATGTCAACCTGCTCTCTACAGTAACCTGACTATCAATGGATTCTAGGAATAACAAATGAGAAATGAGTAGTTGTTGCGTCCATCCATATCTTCGTAGCCAGGCATTCAATAGAGATATTGATGGAATTGCATCGTTTCTCGGTGGCAAGTCGCAAATTTTGAAAATTATATGTTTTACAATTAGGTTGGAAGGTAAATTAGCTGAAATGAGAGAACATCGAAATAAATACATTACAATATTTATTCATTTATTACCCTGTGAGGTGTGCATTTATCTTTCTCCAGTCTGTAGTCGATAACAAATATCACATCATTACCTCAGACTTTCAGTCGATATCAACGATGACAGCCCATATTGGGAGTCTCATCTCGTATTATCGTTAGTGGACTGATTTTCTATATGGCTTTTCTATCCTGGGTTACTATGAACACTTGTAGATATCAATGTTCTCCTCAAAGCATGTTTAAACATATCGTTTAACCACATCTTAGCTGAGGCACAGCCTGATTTATTGTACCACTATCCTAACGTGAAAGTCTGTGGACTGACAGGAATCGCTAATAAACGTGTCAAAAGGCTTAGTAGCATTTCTTCTGGCTTTTTACGTTTTGAAATTCAAATGCGATCGAAGTCAGCTTTGATTCCATCCTTCCGGGGTCGTTGAAATATGTGAGTACTGGGATCCATGAAATTGGTTTATCCCTTCCGTTCCTCTTCAAAATTAGTGAGTTTTGGAAGCTGCAACGAAGCAGCTTCTCGTTCAGCGAAAGATTGTGATCTCCGAAACTTATGAACGGCATAGCTCGCGAAAAGACTCTAGCAAGTAACAGAATTGTCTGTATTTTTCAGACACGTCCGTACCAGCACATGTTTCATTGTACCAATATACGTTCCACATTAGGAAATGTAGCCTTGTCTTTGATTAAGGTTTTCATGTTCCTGACTTTTTTTTTTTGGTGATATCGTCTGTGGCAGATATTTCTCGTTTGTTTCCCTCTTGGTCTGTTTGCTATGTAACATCCAAGCATGCGACGCATAGGTCGTCGATAACAAATGCAATAATACTTTCAATCAACATTCAAAGCAGAATATGATCTGATGGTATGTTGGCCATGACACAATTTCTGTGTCTTTGTGTTTTGAAAGAGGGGAGATAAACACATAAGGACACAGAAAATATGTCATGGTCAACTGGAAACGGTGCTTCCTAGGGCTAAATAGCAGTAGCATTCTTCCCTTTCATGGGACTGCCACATTAAGTTGGCAACATACCATCACTTTATTGTGATGCTGCTGTATAAATCTCTCTGAGAGATTTAGAACTGTAATATTTCTAGAATATGATCTGTATTGCAAATACCTGCTGTGTAGGTAGTCGATATAAAAAAAGGGAGTAAAGACCTCCTTTGGTCACGAATGACCAAGGGATTGAATCTAGAAAGTTCCCATCCGAGGCACAAGTTAAGACAAGGTTGTTTATGGAAGATCAACAGTCACCCATGCATACCAGTCTCTCCTCTACACGACACTGATGTTATATAAGGGAAAGGCAGATATAGCTTGGCGCCAGTGACATTGCAACTCATTTCTACAGAGGACCGAACAGAGACAAATAAAGTGTCTCGCTCAAGAGGCCAACATACATCCCGGTCCGGGAATCGAACTCAGTACCTCATGAGTGTGAGCCCGGCGTTCTAACAACTGAGCCATCGATGTAAACGTTTCAAAATATATGTTATAGGGATTATATTTTAGTGAAACGCAAATATCCAAAGCAGTTTTCTACAGTTTTCACAATGACTGCACAGTTTTTTAAAAATAAAAATTTCTCGTGACTCTTAAAGAAATCTTAGTAATTTAATATTATATCGCAAGTCGCCTCTCACGTAACTAACTGTACACAGAGCAGTCAGCTCTGGAATATATTTTACAGCCAAATATTCTTAAAGATTAGTCAGATGTTGCTTACATCACACATAGATGTTACTTGCGTCACAGATAGATTAAGGTCAGTAGCCGAAGTGTTGGAAAATTGTAATTTAGGACGACAGCTTAAGAAAGAGTTAAGAATAAGACGAAATTCTGGCGGATATCTCTCTATATATAAAGCTGAAGTTGTCTGTGTATGGCAGGTTTGGTAGCCTTCAACTAACACTGTCTTCTCCGAGACCCTGCGGTGCAAGTTGACCAAAATTGAGAGTAAGATAGAAGAAGGCTTACTCTTCCTTCCGTAAAAGAAAAAAATCAAATCGGACCATGTTAACACTGAAAATTATTTACATCAAAAAGATACTTTTTTTATGAAAACCCCTATTTTTTACGATTTTTTTACTGCTGTGTCGCCATTTTTCGGTGTATTTCACCCAGAAAAATGTTCACTTAAAGAGAATAACAAGCTACATAATGCAAAATTTTTACTTTTCAAAAATTCCAATTCTAAAGGGTCGAAAAGAAAACGAGCTCGAGCAAAGCCGGGCGATACTGCTAGTTTATCTAAAAACCATTGTGGTGATAGTTGCAGTTCTCTCCCATTTTATCATCATTTCTTGTTCGCTGGGTGTCTTTAACAGAATTCTCCATGTTAAAAGATTTGGGGTTCGATCTTCTGCTCGAAAATAACCTCTCTCATTCTTGAAAGGCGTGGAAAAGGGTGTTTCATGTTACCCTTTCTGAGGGTTCCATTAACAAAATAATAAAAAAAACAGAACAGAATAATCTCTTCTTTGACATTAATCCTTAAGATTTCCTCAACTAAAATATATCGCAAGGGTAAATGCTACATCGACTGTAGTAACAACGGCAAAAAAATAGAACGTAATATAAGAACGAAATAAGAAACTTGCCCCATTTAATTTACCCTATTTTATCTTACCATGTCTCATTTATTTATTCATTTATCTTTTTTATAAGTCTCAAGATAAACAATGAATCCATCTTAAAAGACAAAATAAAAATGTATTCTTGAAATGTTGCCAAAAGGAACAGCTTCTTCAAAAGCACAGAAGACAATAGTGTCAATATGTTATTTTTAAAGAACAGCCTCCATAATTATAGAAATATCATTAGATTTTATTTTTATTTCATTTTATCATGTTTTCAAGGTTGAGCAGGCAGTGCGAATTCCAAGACAGCTGTTATATACAAATTTTTTTCGATTTTTTTTTTCTCGTTTTATTTTGTTTTATTTATTCTGATATTTTATTCTCAATATTTTCATTTATCTTCGTAAACTAAAAATATCAGACAATAGCCTCTCTTCAGTTGTACTGCTTTCATCTTAAGTGACCCAGCGCAAAAAAAAGAGGAAAGAAAAGAAGAAAATACGATCGGTTTTTTTATTGTTTTTGTCTCTTTTTCCTTTTATTTTTATTTCTAATTTCAGATGTAAAACTATAATGATAAATAAACTACTTCAGAATAGATTCTTTGTCTCTTTTCTTTTTAATATTTTTAACAATTACCAGTGTGTGTGTTTGTGTGGGTGTGCATACAGACATACACACGCGCGCGCTCACACACGCACGTATATATACATATTTAATGTATATATAGATATACGTTATATAAATATAAGTATGCATATGTATGTGTGTGTGTAAATAAGTATATACATATATATCTATACTTATATATACACACACACATATATATATATATATATATGCATGTGTATGTATATATAAGTATGAGCGCGAACACATACACGTATATATATTAAGATTATACACATGCACACACACTCATATATAAATATGTATATAAATATATATATTTATATATGTATATATATATGTATATAAAAATATATATATATATATATATATGGGCGGAGGGCATATGTAGATATAGATGTATATGAAATCAATGTACATTTCTCTGCATATAGCCACACACACTCACGCACATACACACACGTACACACAAAAGAGCTAGTGTATGGGTGTGTGGATGTGTGATTATGCATGAGAGAAAGAAGGAAAAGAGACAAAGAGAAGCAGAGAGAATGAGAGAGAGAAAGAAAGAACTTTTACATTGATTCACAAAACGAATTTCTAGATTATAATGTTTGATGTATAGAAAGCGAAAATAATTACTAAGAAACAAAACTAATTTACGATAAACAAACAAAGTAATATATAAATAAATAAATAAATAGATAAATAAATAAATAAATGAATAAATAATCAGTATGTTTAGAAAATGAATAAAAGTAGACGCAAAAATGAAATTAGAAATATAATTTAGACAACTTATTGGAATTTCAAAGGCCCGAAGACACAAGTTTAAATCAAGCGATAGTAGAGTCATTTTATTTGTTTTTATTTCTACGTTGTTGTTCATGTGTAATCTACTGCGGTTAAGGTAAGGTTATTGATGTTTACTGGGATTTCTATACCAGTTTACAAAGCCTAAAGCTGTTGCTTACATCGCTAGTTTTTTTCCTCTCTGTCTGCCTCGGAGTCTCTTGGGGAAAAAAAAAGCAAGGCATTATTATTATTATCATTGAGTGAAAGAACAGTGCATATCATTAAAGTGAAACTGGGGTAAAATATACGTAGCCCAATATGCTCATCATGACTACCTATTATTATTATTATTATTATTATTATTATTATATTATTATTATTATTATTATTATTATTATTATTGAGTGAGAGAGCAGTGCATTCCATCAAAGTAACACTGGGGTAAATTATATGAAGCCCAGTATACCCATCATGACTACCCGTCTGATAAAGGTACACCAGGCACATGCATCACAACTATATGCGCGCAACATGGTGATCTAATACCAAGATAAACAGCGCATGATCTTGCAGGTGGGGCCCAGTTAGAATTTTCTTCTTGTCGAGTAACCCATCCCGCTCAAAAGCTCCCTGAATAAGTGTTGTTTAAGGATGTTGAACGAACCACCCATGTTTCCAGAGGTGAATTATTCAAACCCCAAATAATCCCCTCAACACATGGCTATGATGCTCCCTCACTACTTCTGCTTGTGATCAGAGATGCACATATCGTCAGCCATTAAGGGACAAGCTCAACTGGTTACGGTCAAACAACTGACAAGCAAATCTGTGGTATTGAGCAGAATATTTGCTGTAGCCCATTTTTTATACCAAGACAAAACAATGTACATGATAACACTATTATTATTATTCAGGAGTTTTATTTTTGTTTTTATAGCGTGCTTTCACTTCACTACCGAGCGCAGCTCTGTGTGCCTTGGGTATGTGCTGTGATTTGTTGTGATGCTCTGATGGTTATTGTATGGAAAGTGTTCTGCGTAGGATGTGTGCAGTGCCTAGTAGTGCAATTTTCTGTATGTTATATGTGTTTGTAAGTCCTGGTGTTTTTGTTATGTATTTGTCTGAATATTTTTTTATCATGCCTAATGCACCTACTATGATAGGAATTGTTTCTGTTTTCAGATTCCACATTCTAGTTACCTCTATTTCCAGGTCTTTGTATTTTGAGAGTTTCTCCATTTCTTTTAGAGACACGTTGTCATCAGCCGGTATTGATACATCAATTAGAAAGCATTTTTTTTTCTTCATGGTCTCTGACAACTATATCTGGTCTGTTGGCCTTAATTTCTCTATCTGTGTGTATCGGCATATCCCAGAGTATGGTTGCTTTCTCGTTTTCTGTGACCTTTTCTGGTGTGTGCCTATACATCTTTTTTCTGTTGTTATTCCATAATGTTGGCATAGCTTCCAATGTATGTAGGTTCCAACTCTGTCATGTCTGTGAATATATTCCTTCTTAGCCAGGACTGGGCAGCTTGAGATAATATGATTTATTGTTTCTTGTCCATCTCCACATATTCTGCAGTTACTTGTAATTTTTCTTTTCATTACATGTTTTTGGTAATTTCTGGTGGGGAGGCTTTGGTCTTGTGCTGCAATTAAAAATCCCTCTGTTTCTGCTTTGAGTCCTGAGCTTCTCAACCATTGCTGGGATTTTTCTTTGTCTCTTTCTTTTGCGTTTAGTTTAGTCCAGTATTTACCATGAAGGGGCTTTTCTTGCCATCGTTTTATCATGGTTCGTTGCTGTTCTATTTTTAGTTTGGATTTCATTTGTTTTATAGCTTTTGTTGTTTCTTCATCTTCTTCTTCTTCATGTTTATTAGGTGGTATGATTTCTTGTTTGTATTTGTCAGCTTCCTTAAATACTGAGAACAGTTTTTTGTTTTGCTCGTGTTTTGCCGCTATCTGGATCAGTTTTCCTTCCTTCTGAAGTAGATATTTTTGCAGTCCTATGGTGGTTATTTTATAGTAGTTTTCCAGCTGTATAAGGCCTCTACCACCTTCTATACGTTGTATATATAGTCTTCTATGTCAGATTTTGGGTGATGCATCCTAGATCCTGTCATTATTTTTCTTGTTTTCCTATCTATTTTGGTCAGTTCATTTCGTGTCCAGTTAAGGATATTGTAGCTGTAACTTATAACTGGGACAGCTAAAGTGTTGATACCTATTATCTTGTTTTTGGCATTGAGCTCTGTGTTTAGTATTGATCTAACTCGTCTATAATATTCTTTTTTTATTTTCTCTTTCATTTGTGTGTGTTGTGTCTTATCTAGTTCATGGATTCCTAAGTATTTGTAAGTTTGGCTTTGGTCTAATTCTTTTATTTCATTGGTTTTATCTAGTGTGATGTTGTTACTCTTAACTAGTTTTTCCTCTTTTCATGGTTACTTTGGCGCATTTTTCTAATCCAAATTTCATATCTATTTCTTTGGTAAATCCATGAACTGTCTTTAATAGTGTTTCCAGCTGTTTGTCATTTGCAGCGTATAGTTTTAGGTCATCCATATATAAAAGGTGGCTGATCGTTTTGCCGTAACATTTATATCCGCATCCAGTTCTATTTAGCATATCAGATAGAGGTGACAGTGCCAAGCAGAAAAGGAGTGGAGAGAGCGTGTCTCCCTGGAATATTCCTCTTCTAATGGGGATGTCTTTGGTTTTCATGAGTCCCTCTTTTGTTTGGAGGTGTAGGACTGTTTGCCATTTATTCATAGAGTGCTCTATGAATTTTATGATTGTTGGTGCTACTTTGTTAATGGCTAGTGTTTCGAGGATCCATGTGTGGGGGATGCTATCAAACGCCTTTTTGTAGTCAATCCAGGCCATACTGAGGCCTTTCTTCTTTCTGTGGCTGTCTTCAGTTATGGCTTTATTAATCATTAGTTGATCTTTACAGCCATATGAGCCTTTGCGGCATCCTTTCTGTTCTTCTGGGAACAGTTTGTTTTCGTCCAGGTGCTTGTTCAGCCTTTGTGATATCACTGCAGTAAATGCCTTGAACATAGTAGGGAGGCAGGTTATTGGTCTGTAGTTTTCTGGTTTTTCTGTTTCATTTGATTTGGGAATTAAGATGGTTTTCCCCTTCGTGAGCCATTCAGGCATTGTCTCTGGCTCTGCTAGTACGTTGTTAAAGTTTTCAGCCAGCTTTTTGTGCATTCCTGTTAGATATTTCAACCAGAAGTTGGGGATCTTGTCATGCCCAGGTGCCTTCCAGTTGCTTAGTTTTTGCAGTGCCTGGGTGACCTCTTCAGTTGTTATGGGGGTCCAAAGTTGTTCAGATGCCGAGTTTGTTATTTTGATACTCCTTTTTTTTTGGTGGTTCGTTCGCCGACCATATTTCTTTCCAGAATTCTTCCAATTCTTCTGCCGTTGGTGCTGCAGTGACTTCTATTTTATTTTTGCTAAGTTCTTGGTAGAACTTTTTGGGGTTGGAGTTGAACTTTTTGTTTTCTTGAAAGAAGCGTTGGCGTTTCTTGTACCGGCGGATCCTTTGTGCTTTGGCAAGGATATCTTGCTTCAGCTTTTCTTTTATTTCAGGCAAATCTTTCTCTGTGATGTTATATTTGCGGAGTATTTTTGTTCTCTTTTTGTTGCTCAGTAGCGTTGATTTTTTGCTGATTTCATTAAGAATCGACAGGTCTTTTCTAATTTTTTTTATTTTGCTTTGGATGTTATTTATCCACGGGGTTTGTTTGGGTGGTGGTACTCCTGTCTGGGCGGGTTTGGGTGAGTATCCAGCTTCTTTTGTGGCTGCAGTGGCTGCTGCGTATATTAGGTTATTTAGCTCAGTGATATCACTTTTTTTGATTCAGTGGCTATCAGTTCAGTGACGGCTAGGTTTATGCTGTTATAATAGGTGTTGTTATTTCGTTTATTTTGATTCTTGGGAGGTATGGTCGGTGGTCCATTTTGAGCTCTGTGGTTTTCAGTTCTTTGATTATTTTATTTTTATATTATCATAATCATTAGGCTCCCCTTCGTTGTTTACATCGTGTTTGTTGGGAATGTTGCGTTTGTCTTCGTGTTTTACAGTTTCAGTGTTTATATTATTGAGCATTATTGTGTGGCTTCTATCTACATTTTCCTGGTGTATGTTTTCTTTTAGGTGTTCTATTTCTATTTCTGATATTTTTTGTGTTGGGAATGTATCTTCGTACGTTAGCTAATTTATTAGGGTTCATTGCTGTATCCAAGTCTATATCTCTATTATTTTCCTTCCATATTTTATATGTATGTGTTGTATTTTTATTTTTGGGTAGAGTACTGCTGTGAAGTATGCGTGTAAGATAGAAATGTATTCCTCACGTGTCCATTTACGTCTTTTGGGTTTTATTTGCGGGACATGAGGTACAACGTCCGCCCATTATTTTGACGGTCGTCATTTTCGTAGGGTACCGGTCCGTTTATTTCTGTTGTCACATTATTTCGCACGTGTAGTTTTTCGTACATTTTTTGTTGTAGGTTTAATGTACGTACCGCTCGATTGTTATTCTTGGGTTGAATAGTATCGGTGGCATTTAATTTCTTCGTAGTTCCTTTGTACATGGTGTTTGGAGTCGGGGATGGTCGTGATGTTTCACGTATGTTTACATGTGTTGCGTTAGAGGTGGAGATGATATCGAGTCAAAATACATCATTTCGTTTCGAAAATAGTAATAAATTTCAATTAGTATTACTTACTCGGATACAGTCCAATTCTTTGTTAGTAAAACTTTGGCTCCATAGGATGTCCTTGTTTTCGATGTTTGTGGATAGGTTTCGGAGCTCTGAATTTTCCTTCTTACATCTTAAAAGTCCCCCGGTGTTCTATTATTATTATTATTATTATTATTATTATTATTATTATTATTATTATTATTATTATTATCATTATTATTATTATTATTATCATGATTATTATAATTATTATTATTATTAAAGGCGGCGAGGTGGCAGAATCGTTAGCACGCTGGACGAAACGTTTAGCGATATTTCGCCCGTTGGTACGTTCTGCGTTCAAATTCCGTCGAGGTCGACTTTGATTCCATTCTTTCGAGGTCGATAAAATAAGTACCAATTAAACACTGATGTCGAGATAATCGACTCATCCCTTCCCTCAAAACTGCTGCCCTTGTGGAAAATTTTGAAACCAATATTGTTATTATTATTATTATTATTATTATTATTATTATTATCATTATTATTACTATTATTATCATCATCATCATCATCATCATCCTCATCTTCTATGGTTAGTCTTTACGGGAAAATCCCACAAGATCTTGTAATTTTCATTTTCTATTACAGCCTCTGCTTCGTGTTCTTACCATTTTTTTCTTGTTTCGAAACCACACACAGCTAACATCCCCGTGCAATCTTCTGACCAGACAGTCAGCGTTTATATACTTTTTTTGCTAGTATACTGCACTCGCTAAAAACGTGTATAATACTTTCGTCTCCTTTCCTGTTGATTCTACATTTGCTATCTGACTTAGTTTGGTCTATCTTTGCTTTATCAGGTTTATCCTAAGAGCTTGTTCTTGAGCTGCTACAATTGGCTTTTCTGTCTCTCGTTTCAAATTCCCGTTCGTCAACGAGATCAAGTGATCTTCACTTCGAATTGGCCATGTAGTTCCATTTCTTTCAGTTGCTTGCTGGACTGTTCTACCTTTTCATTTTCATTTCTCCAACAGCTTCGGTTACTTTATCGGTATTTTGGACTCCCGATAGTTTTCTTTCTTTACTCTGCACAACATAAATTTTCAGGCCCAGTAACGCAATATTCTCCAAGGTCTTCTATATTTAGCAATCCTCTGCCACTTTTCTTTCTTGGTAGGCAGAATCGGTCAGTATCATTTTAGGGTGGAGAGAGTTGTGCATCGTGAGCAGCTTTCTAGTTCTTCTACCCAAATTCTGTAGCTCAACATTTGTCCATTTTAGAAAGAGAGCAGAGTAACTCAATACGGGCAGGGCCCATGTATTTATAGTTAAAATGATTTTTATCTCATTTAGTTTCGTTTCGAGATATTCTTATATATGTCCAAATTTTAAACATTATTCTACGGTATCCTATTTTGCAAGGCTAGCTTCCGTAATAGCATTCCATTGCAGTTCTCTCGTTTCGATTCCATTTTATCCTAGCCTTTGTATAACAACCAGGTCCACCCGGCTGCACAATCGGTCACTTATCGTGCAAGCGACCATAGCGGTGTTTTCACCAATTTTACGTTCAATGATTAAATTCAACATAGATCGATTTTGCCTGTCATCCTTTTGGAGTTCTATAAAATAAAGCACCAGTACTACACCTCTCCACCAAATTTGAGGCCTTGTGACTAGTCGAAGTCATTGTGTCATCCATATTCCTTACAAGAGAAAGCGAACACATGCATTTACGTATGTGTATATATATATATATATATTATATATATATATATATATATACAACGGGATTCTTGAGTTTCCGTCTACCAAATTCACTCACAAGCCTTGGTCGGCCCGAGGCCATAGTAGAAGACACTTACCCAAGATGTCACGCATATATATATATATATATATATATATATATATATATATATATATATATATATATATATATATATATATATAATATATATATATATATATATATATATATATATATATATATACGTGTGTATGCGTGCATGCATGCGTGTGTGTGTGTAAGTACAGGACGTACACAGCGGAAGAAAAACCTCAAAACTTATTTCTGACGCTCAAACGATTCTGCCAGCTCACCAACAATGGATTCCGATATTAGCACAAGGTCGAAGCATTTCGGTAAAGGAAGAGTATAAAGACTTAAAGTAACCCCAGGACTTGATCGGCAGTATATTAAGTTCCCTCTTCAAGGATAATAATCAAACTTAATCCCACCTAGATTTGAAGTTAATTTGTTAAAGGCCACGAAGAAATACTTGAATGCGTTTAATGTTTCTTTCCGTTTTGTAGCAAAAATAATGGTTTCACATTTTAGTACAAGGCCAATATTTACAAGAGGAGAATGCAGGTCGGTTACAGCGACCCCAGTACTCGACTGCTACTTTATTTTATCGACCCCCCCCACCACCACCACCACCAGAAGAATGAAAACTAGAGCTTACAAAGCTGGAATTCGTTCTCAGAATATAAGGATGCGGAAGAAATGCCGCTAAGCATTTTTTTCGACACGCGAAATAATAATTCAGCGAAATCACTGTGGTCTTTCTAATTTTGACACAAGGCCAGCAATCTTTAGGAGAATGTGTAAGTCGGTTGGTTTTGAACTCTGAATGTAAAGAATCGGAAGACATGCCGTTATGCATTTTTTCGGCTCACTCACCGAACAATAATAATAATAAAATAATAATAATAATAATAATAATATAATGATAATGATAATGATAATAATAATAATAATAATAATAATAATATAATAATAATAATAATATAATATTAATAATAATAATATAAAATAATAATAATAATCATAATAATAATAATAATAATGATAATGATAATAATAATAAAATAATAATAATAATATAATGATAATAAATAATAATAATAATAATAATAATAATAATAATAATAATGATAATGATAATAATAATAATAATAATAATAATAATAATAATAATGATAATGATAATAATAATAATAATAATAATAATAATGATAATAATAATAATAATAATAATAATAATAATAATAATAATAATAATGATAATAATAATAATAATAAATAATAATATAATAATGATAATGATAATAATAATAATAATAATAATAATAATAATAATAATAATAATAATAATAATAATAATAATAATAATAATAATAATAATAATAATAATGATAATGATAATAATAATAATAATAATAATAATAATAATAATAATAATAATAATAATAATATTAATAATATAATAATAATAATAAATAATAATA
Source organism: Octopus sinensis (assembly GCF_006345805.1). Taxonomy (NCBI): domain Eukaryota; kingdom Metazoa; phylum Mollusca; class Cephalopoda; order Octopoda; family Octopodidae; genus Octopus; species Octopus sinensis. Next base: position 57,889,754 of record NC_043012.1, on the reverse strand, counting down.
ATAATAATAATAATCCTTTCTATTATAAGCACAAGGCCTAAAATTTGGGGGAGAGTAGTCGATTACATCGACCCCAGTACTCAACTAGTATTTATGATGAATTGCATAGTCGACCCCGGTGGAGTTTGAACTCAGAACGTAAGGACGGACGAAATGCCGCTAAGTATTTTGCCCGGTGCGCTAACAATTCTGCCAGGTTACCGCCTTACTACTACTACTACTACTACTACTACTACTACTACTACTACTACTACTACTACTACTACTACAACTACTACTCTCGTGGCTTCTGATCTTAACTGATTGGAATTGTTATCATGTACATTGTTATGCCTTGGTATAAAAGATGTGCTACAGCAAATATTCTGCTTAATACCACAGATTTGCTTGTCAGTTGTTTGACCATAATCAGTTGAGCATGTCCTTTAGTACCTGACGATATGTGCATCTCTGATCACGAGCATAAGTAGTGAGGGAGAATCATAGCCATGTGTTGAGATGGATTCTTTGGGGTTTGAATAATTCACATCTGGAAACATTGGTGTTTTGTTCAACATCCTTAAACAATCCTTATTCAGGGACCTTTTGAGCGGAATGGGTTACTCGACCAGAAGAAAACTCTAACTGGGCCCCACCTGCGAGGTCATGCGCTGTTTATCTTGATATGAGATCACCATGTCGCGCACATAATGGTTGTGATGCATGTGCCTAGTGTACCCTTATCAGACAGGTAGTCATGATGTGTATACTGGGCTTCGTATAACCCTAGTGTTACTTTGATAGCATGCTCTGCTCTCTCATTCAATAATAATAATGATAATAATAATATAATAATAATATAATAATAATAATAATAATAATATAATAATAATAATAATAATAATAATAATAATAATAATAATCTTTTCTACTCTAGGCACAAGGCCTGGTTACAATACCAGTATTGTAGAAGCGCTTGCAATGATCGAAAACGGAACTGAGAATTATTTAACAATGATCCCTGGATGATAATAATAATGATAATGATAATGATAATAAGAAGAAGAATGATCCCTGGCTTACCATCAATACAGGAAGTGCAAAGGATTGTTTTGACTGTGACGTCACACGTATTGAGAAGAGCATTGTCGCTGTGAATTTTCTTTACCCCCCCCCGCCCTCATCTTTATTTTATTCGTTTACTTTTCGTGTTCAGCCCTGTGTGGCTAATAAAGAAACATATTTTCTTATTTTTTTCCCTTTTTCTCTCTGTCTTTCCTTTTCTCTCTATCACATGACTCTGTGAATGAACAATCTGCAAGAAATGGAAATAAAACCGAAAGTAAATGCTATTGAAAATAATAATAATAATAATAATAATAATAATAATAATAATAATAATAATAATAATAATAATAATAATATACTATGAGTTTCTTTGCCCTAGGAGTCGGGAAGACACTCGGCAAGAAATGGAAGCAAATTTGAAAGAAGAAAAAAAAGTAATAATAATAATAATAATAATAATATACTCTCTATGTAATCGCAAAATACTCTCTCTGTAATCCCAAGCTTTAAAACAAACTTTCTTTAAATTTATTTATTTATTTTTTTTTTTATGTATTAGACATTTACTAGTACAACACCAAAAAAAAACCCCTAAATATATGGCACAGAACTTCCAACCTGTTGTCTCTTGAGGTCTCTGGGTGAAACTTGGAGCCAACTTGTACAGACATAAAGCAAAAGGCAAACATAGATAATATAATAATAATAATAATAATAATAATAATAATAATAATAATAATAATAATAATAATAATAATAATAATACTAATAATAATAATAATAATAATAATAATAATAATAATAATAATAATGATAATGATAATAATAATAATATTCTTTCGACTAAAGGCACAAGGCCCGAAATATTGGGGGAGGGGGCCAGTCGATTAGATCGACCCCACTATGCAACTGGTACTTAATTTATCGACCGCGAAAGATTGAAAGGCAAATCGACCACGGTGGAATTTGAACTCAGAACGTAAAATCGGACCAAATGGCGCTAAGCATTTTGTCCGCCATAGTAGCGACCCAGCTGGCTCGCCCAGCGAATATCAAATATTTATAATAACTAACAGTAATAATAATGATGATGATAATAAAATAATAATAATAATAATAATAATAATAATAATAATAATAATAATAATAATAATAATAATAATAATAATAATAATAATGATGAGGATGATGATGATAATAATAACCAAAAGTACTGAAGTGCTGTTGTACATAGGCAGAGGAGGAATATGTTTAAGAGAGTCATTAACATCTTTCGGAGCATAACTTTAACATAATGTCTGATCAAAAGAAGTCTGTATTTATATAAGTCGTACATTTCTGAATCATTTATGGTTATTTCCAGCTCTCATTTTTATAGTTATCAGAAACGAGACGATTTGTTGCTGAACTGATGCGAGAAACTAATGATAAGAAAGGTTCCGGCTGTAACTATCACTTTATTTTATGCGTATGTAGGACAATAATAGCTAATGTGTCTTTTCCGTGTTTAAAACGTAAGGCTATGGCTTGAAGGGGGTTTTGGTTACGGATTCTAGCAAGCGGGTTACTTTTTGCAGCGCATCATGTTACACAAGCACACACATACATACACACACACACACACACACACACATTTATGTAAGGGAAAGAGTAAATTCTATGAAATCTGGTGGACATTATTTACATTATTTACATTCGACGGATATTTGTCCTCATCTTGTTTGTTGATAACACAACGTTTCGGCTTATATACTCTCGAACTTCATCAGGTGTCTTGGGGGAAATTTCGAACCTGGGTTGTCATTTCTAAGGTATTTTTCGACGTTATTATTATTATTATTATTGTTGTTGTTGTTGTTGTTGTTGCTGTCGTTGTTGTTGTGTTGTTGTTGTTGTTGTTGTTGTTGTTGTTGTTGTTGTTGCTGTTGTTGTTGTTGTTGTTGTTATTATTATTATTATTATTATTATTATATTATTATTATTATTATTATTATTACTATTATTATTATTATATGGCGTAGTGGTTAAGAGCTGGGCTAGTAACCTCAAGATTCCGAGTTCGATTCCAAGCAGTGACCTGAATAATAATAATAATAATAATAATAATAATAATAATAATAATAATAATATAATAATAATAATAATCCTTTGTACTAAAGGCACAAGGCTCTAAATTTTGGGGTAACGGGCCAGTCGATTAGATCGATCCCACTATGCAACTGGTACTTAATTTATCGACCGCGAAAGGTTGAAAGGCAAAATCGACCACGGTGGAATTTGAACTCAGGACGTGAAGACGGACCAAATCGTGGTCGATAAGACAAGTAACAGTTGAGTACTAGGATCAATGTAATCGACTTAACTCTTTCCCTGTATTTACTGGCTTTGTACCAAAACTGTTGAACCATTATTATTAAGGCGGCGAGCTGGCAGAATCGTTAACACGCTGGGGGAAATGATTAGCGTCGTTCGTCCGCCTTTATGTTCTGAGTTCAAATTCCACCGAGGTCGACTTTGCTTTCATCCTTTCAGGGTCGATAAATTAAGTACCAATTGAGCGCTGGGATTGATATAATCAATTATATATAATGTTTCTCCCTATCTCGTTCTCTGTTACTTTCTCTATTCATGTAGATCTCTGTAAGGCTATGCACGTGCGTGTGTGCGTGTTTGTGCTTCTAGTGCCAAAACGTGCTCTCGCCAAAACAGGTTGAATATCCGATCAAACGTGCCGAATAGATAGAGTACAAAGAACCACATCCAATCATTAACATAATCTCCCTACAACTGATCAGATAATTGGTAGACTCATCGCTGCCGAAACCGACGGACGACCATTTACGTTTCATTTGCTTTCACTATTATGATCCGTAGTGTAGGTTGAATAAAACATAGCTTACTACAATTGCAGTACTTGAATACAATGGAGCCATACTCCTATGTAGTCGAAGTGTTCATAACGTATGTGACGACAACCACACATAATACGGAGATAATATATCGTATGTAAATATTATAAATTCATATGTAAGTGCATTAAATATGTAGGCGTGAATTTAAAAGATATATAGTATAGGTACGTACGGCAGATATCGGTACTTGGTAGTACTATTGTTGTTATTATTATTATTGGTGTTGTTGTTGTTGTTGTTGTTGCTTCTATTACTACTGTTATTGTTATTCAGGTATATTTGTAAACACTGAGATAAGGTATGCGTAAACGGCATAACTTGTCACATTATATACGGTATTTACGACAGCGTGTTATAGCGAATCGTTATATATATAAATATATACATACATACATATATATATATATATATACATACAGAGAGAGAAAGAAAGAAAGAAAGACAAACAGACAGATAGGCAAATCAAATTATATACATACATACATATATATATACACGCACATATATGTGTATGAATGTGTGTATGTATATATATATGTATATATATATATATATATATATCCATATATGTACACACACACACCACGCACACACACACACACATATATATATATATATATATATATATATATATATATATATATATATATATATATATGTATATATATATATATATATATATATATATATACATACTACATATACATACATACATACATATGTGGCTCATTTGCAGAGCCGTTAGAGCGCTGGATAGAATGCCTAGTGGTATGTCTTCTCCATCTCAGTACCGTAGGTTCAATTCTCGCCGGAGTTAAGTTTGCATTTGATTCTTCTCAGACTCCATAAACAAGGCATCTTTCTATCATATCCTGTCTCTCTCTTTTCCCTCCCTCTGTATTTTTTCCAGCCAAAAATAACGCCGCGGGAGCAAAATCCTTTGGGTGGAAGGTGATTCCACCTTTCCTGCGCACGCACGAAAATTTTTGCGCCGGAAGGCCGCTTCAGTTTCCGTCTGGTGTGCCTTGAGTACAGACATGTACTGCATGCTCGTTGGAGTTTCATTTTCATGCAGATGACCCAACACATCAAGCAAATACCCTAAACCCATGTCTCATCAGAAGTGATACTTGTCTTCATGAGATTGTGGTTTGCGCAGTCCAGCATGTCCTGAGCGATTTCCAAGCGGGGTTCCTTCTGCTGCTCCGCCAGTACCCTAGGGACGAATTTCGCCGACACTCTCCGCATGCACAAATCCTCTGCTAAAATTTAATGCGCAAATCCTGTTCTTATTCCCACATCGTGAGCAATTTTTTGGATTGTTACACGACAGTCTTCTACGAGCATCCGTTGAACCTTCTCAATCGGCTCCTCCTTACGACTTGTCGCTGGCTTCCCTGAACGTGCCTCGCTCAACACTAAGGTGCGGCCATGTTTGAAGCGGTTTTACCACTCCTTCATCTGTGTTTTGCTTGTGACATCATCGCCAAAGAACTGCTGAGTTTTTTGGATGGTGCCAGCTGGAGTATCACTAAGTTCTTGACAAGATTTGATGAAATATCTCTGCTCGTTCGGTGAAAACAAAAATCCAAACGCGAACACTACATGCCTTACTTTAGGCGCAACCGCTGGGAATTAACGCGGCTTATGGGCATGAATATTTTCGCACGTGCGCAGGAAGGATGACGCTATCTTCCATCCAAAGGAGTTTGCTCATGCGACATTAGTTTTGTCGAAAACACAAAAAACAAAGTCGGATACTTTCGAACGCACCTTGTACATGTATAGCTTGCATATGTATGCATATATGTATGTATGTATGGATGGATGGATGGATGGATGGATGAACATGTGTATTTAATAAATATTATATACATTTAGAGCAGGGGTCAGGAAACTTTTTTAACCAATTACCCTCAAAACATATTTATTTACGCTTACGTTACCCCCTTGATTTGAAAGGAAGAAAAGCATAGATTCTTTGAATTCAAAAGGTTTATTGAATCTATTTATATGAGTCTAATTCAATATTCATTACATTGGACAGATGCAGTGACGCCAGAAGAAAAAGTGTTTTTCGTAACAAGGAACATGTTTTTTTGTAATTTTACTTACGTCTAATGAGTCCTCATTACCCCCAAGAATTTCATTTTTACCCCACTTGGGGTAATTTACGCCAGTTCACCGGCCCCTGATCTAGAGTATACATATAGTTTGTGCATGCAGATACGTGCGAATGTCTATGCACGTATAACATTAATTATGAAGTCATAAGTGTAATGCGATTACAGAAGCATATAGAGCTATTAAATATATATATAATATATATGTAGATATGAGGGCATGCAATGTAAACATGGTGGTGATGAAATATATGCATTATATATAGCAATTTATCATATGTCGAAATGTGATAATTTAGCGTTTAGTTAAACATATAATTGGAGTGCTGCTAATAGTAATTTGTTTCTGAAGCTGTTGAAACTAATTTATTATCAACATCTCGTGTTTCATGTTAGGATAGATTAAACGGTAACTCTGTTGAACCAAAGTTGTCAGCAGACTGTCTATAAATGTCTCTCTTATTTATACTTTAATTACTTCACTCCATATTCTCGTTCTGATCCTGCATCAGTCAGTTCCTATTACAAACACCCCACAATGTTTTCTCACGGTCCTCGCTGAACACACTATATTAATTAACTTCAGCGGCATTTGATTCCAAGCTAATATCTTAATTCCACATGATCAACGTGTACACGACACGTATATCAAATATGTACGTAACAGGCTCTAAAATGTACGGATCATATATGCAGGGTGTTAAAGCCATACTATACGAAACACTGTATATTATAGCGAGACAAACCCATCTTCGTCATAAGCACAATTTTAGTACATTATTGTGTGTTTTTTTAAATATTGAGGTCTAGTTCGACCCAAAGCACAGCACATTAGGTATATGATCAAGTTGACCAGAATAATTAGAGAAGGATTCTATAGAGTGGAAACTATGTAGATTTAGTAAAAGGAGGCATAATGTTCTTCGATGATGGATCTCATCACCCAGTTTAACACCAACAGTTGTCCCATTGGTATATTTAATGGAGTGCATGGTATTCTGAATATTCAAGAGTCTCCAATCTGAGACCGACTTTATTCTCTGCTCTATCAGACTGTATGACTATGTTATACACTGACTCGTTGTTTCTTCTTGGGAATTTATTCTCGGTTACAGCTAACTGTAGAATACTCAGTTGTGGACATATTGAATCAAAGAGTAAGCTGTTTCGTTTGTCAAACAATTGGAACACTCGTCGCGGAAGCCGACGGAGATCCTTTGCATTTGATTTGCTTTAAGAACCTGAAAACAAACATGGACATTAGGGAAAAAAGTATTCGAAAATATTTAGGGCAGGCAAATGGTTAACGGGCTGGGCTGTATGGTAAACGTTTGTGACACTTAGCCGAGGCTAGCACATTGTACATTCATCAAGTGCAACGCTTCTCAAAAACACGATCTAACATTTCTTTGGAGATTAAATTTCAACTAAATTTTAACCTTCATCCAGCTGTTTCATCCTGAAGATTAAATACAGATAGCTTAGAGATTTTACACTAGATATTAATATATATGCATGATGGGAGTAAAAGATAAATGTGTTTTATTATTACATATCACAGACGGAAATAATCGCCCAGTTCTTTGCGGCTTTCCTTCTTCATAAAGTAGTGTTAGCTAATCCGAACGACCTTCGATCAACTATTACACCTTCCCCACGAATATAGTAGTTTGTTTACAGGAGTGGCTGTGTGGTAAATAGCTTGCTTACGAACCACATGGTTCCAGGTTCAGTGTCTTCTACTATAGCCTTGGGCCGACCAAAGCCTTGTGAGTGGATTTGGCAGACAGAAACTGAATGAAGCCCGTCGTATATATATATATATATATATATATATATATATATGTGTGTGTGTGTGTGTGTGTGTGTGGTGTGTGTGTGTGTGTATGTGTGTGTATGTGTGTGTGTGTGTGTGTGTGTGTGTTTATCCTCCCCCAGCCCCAACATCGCTCGACAACCGATGCTAGTGTATTTACGTCCCCGTAACTGAGCGGTTCGGGAAAAGAGACCGATAGAATAAGTACTAGGCTTACAAAGAATAAGTCCTGGGGTCTTACTGAAACAAATAAAAAGGTAAAAGAGTAGAAGAGTAATCCTATTACAAATAGATAACTGACTCCCGATGATAGGAAAGTACCTTTTTTTCAGTTGTTAACCTCATGGCTGTTCAGTTAAAAGCTAGCATTGAAATCATAAAGTTCGAGATTCACCTCCATTGCTCGACATTTTGAATAAATAGGCGTGTTTGTTGAGGTTTCGAATCGCACCAAAGAGTGTGAATCAAATCGGACAGACAAAAAGAGTATGAAAGATGATCAGTAAACACTGATGTTGATATAACTGACTCATCCCCTCTCCCAAATCTGCTGCCCTTGTGGCAAATTTTGGAAACATTATTATTAATATTATCATCATCATCATCATTATTATTATTATTATTATTATTATTATTATTATTGAGTGAGAGCGCAGTGCATGCCATCAAAGTGACACGGGTAAAATATACGAAGCCCAGTATACCCATCATGACCACCCATCTGATAAGGGTACACCAGGCACATGCATCACAACCATATGTGCGCAACATGGTGATCTCATATCAAGATAAACAGCACATGACCTTGCAGGTGGGGCCCAGTTAGAAATTTCTTCTGGTCGAGTAGCTCATCCCATTCAAAAGGTCCCAGAATAAGGATTAAGTAAGTATGTTGAACGAAACACCCCTGTTTCGAAAGGTGAATTATTCAAACCCCAAAGAATCCCTCTCAGCACATGGCTATGATGCTCCCCCACTACTTCTGCTTGTGATCAGAGATGCACATATCATCAGCCACAAAGGGACATGCTCAACTGGTTAAGGTCAAACAACTGACAAGCAAATCTGTAGTATTGAGCAGAATATTTGCTGTAGCCCATCTTTTATACCAAGACAAAACATTGTACATGATAACACTTCCAATCAGTTAAGATCAGGATCAACGAGAGCCACTGTCTGGTACTGCATCAGGACATTTATTATTATTATTATTATTATCATTATTATTATTATTATTATTATTATTATTATTATTATTATTATTATTATTATTATTATCATTTCATTATCATTATCATTATTATTATTATTATTATACTATTATTATTATTATTATTATTATTATTATTATCATTATATTATTATTATTATTATTATTATTATTTATTATCATTATTATTATTATTATCATTATTATTATTATTATTATCATTATATTATCATTATCATTATTATTATTATTATTATTATTTATTATTATTATCATTATTATTATTATTATCATTATTATTATTATTATATTATTATTTATTATCATTATTATTATTATTATCATTATTATATCATTATTATTATTATTATTATTATTATTATTATTATTATTATTATTATTACGAACTCAGATCTTAAAGACAGACGAAAAACCGTTAGGCATTTC
>NC_043012.1:57857699-57865199 GCF_006345805.1 Octopus sinensis | reverse complement strand
AAATATATTTATATATGTGTGCGTGTTTGGGTGTAGTTATATGCATTTGTACATACACCACACACGCACATGTATATATACACACACACATATATATATATATATATATATATATATATATATTATATATCTATATATATATATATATTATATATTCTACTTAACGTGGATGTAATGTTTTTGAACGCCGAATACTGCGTCTTTTGCCCTGAGATTTCCTCTCATGCAGACGCACGGTGCGTAGATAGGCACGAATATCTCGTATTAGACGTGAAACCTTTGAGATAGGTGCCAGAACTACTAAACCACTTGTTTTCAAAATACAGTATTTCGTCAGTGCTACATGACCGATGACTGTATACTAGCCAAATCTCACTGCCAACTGTATATAAAATATCTGCGTTATTTGTTTCAGACACTGATATCGCTAAATAACAGCAGGCTTATTTATAAGAATAGATTAGCAACAGAAGGAATATTAATACAGGAAAGCAATCTTTATATCGAACTCAATGTGTATGTGTTGTCAGAATGCCTAATGTTGCAGTAATCGCTGATTATATCGCAGATTTAACTGCCATGCGGTGTCCTAGTATTTGCTACTGAGGAAACACAGTATGCAGAAATCAGGTGATCTTGTAGTTCCGGCAACTATTGCAGACGATTTTAGTCCTCTACGATATATACCTGGACATTCAAGCAATGGGTATCTACACTAGAGAATCTCCAGAAAGACTACCTCTCTATTCGATTTTCTAATAGTGCATCAACTTTAAGTTGGACATAATGATTGATTTTGGTATCAATACTACTTTTGTATGTATGCATGTATGTGTATGTATATACATGTATGTATGCATGTATGAATGTGTGTATGTATATGTATGTATACATACATATATGTATGTATGTATGTGTTTGTGTATGTATTATGAGTGTGTATGTGTGTGTGCATTAGAGCGTTGACGACATAGAAAAAATAGATAAGGTATTCGATGATAAATGGAAAATACCCGAGTTTCGGAAAATCACCACCATGATTACATAATAGTTATTTATTTATTATATAAATTTGTAATGTTTAGCTTCAGTGTTTCGCAGTACGTAATTTGTCAGGTGTTGAAAGCTCATTTTTTATTCTCAAAATCCAGATTATCAGCAATGTTATAGGAGACAGAAGAAAACCAACGGCAGTGGAGTGTGGATCCTTCACTGCGCCGATCTTTGCTTGGGTGTCACACTCACATGCATTTTGTCTACATATTGAGATATATATATATATATATATTTATATATAGAGGGCATTATACATACATGCCAGAGAGCGTTATACATACATGCCACACGCTAAGAGGGACAATTAGTCATTTCTACCAAAAATATTACTAATCCCACCGAATGCAATTTTTCAAAATAAGACATTTAAAAAATATAGACCTGTATCACAGTGATTTCATACTTACGTATTCATCAGCAGGCCTGAATGTATCATAAATAAACGACCCTGTCCCGCTTAAGCCGATCAGCTAACTGATCAACATCAACGAAGCACATGGGTGAGTTTACATATATTACATCCTGTAAATGGCATATTTTTACGAATTGCATTTCGGGAGAGGAAAAGTTTTTTCGGAATAAAAATTAGCAATTAAGGACAACTACTTAATAAGGAAAACTTAACAAGAAATTGTCAGGTAGATAGCGTGAAAACCTCATAAGAGAAAAATTTCGAAAATAATTATTTCTTATTGAACATATTAATTATATATAGAGGGCATTATACATACATGCCAGAGAGCGTTATACATACATGCCACACGCTAAGAGGGACCAATTAGTCATTTCTACCAAAAATATTACTAATCACACCGAATGCAATTTTTCAAAATAAGACATTGAAAAAAATAAGACCTGTATCACAGTGATTTCATACTTACGTATTCATCAGCAGGCCTGAATGTATCATAAATAAACGACCCTGTCCCGCTTAAGCCGATCAGCTAACTGATCAACATCAACGAAGCACATGGGTGAGTTTACATATATACATCCGTAAATGGCATATTTTTACGAATTGCATTTCGGGAGAGGAAAAGTTTTTTCGGAATAAAAATTTAGCAATTAAGGACAACTACTAATAAGGAAAACTTAACAAGAAGTTGTCAGGTAGATTAGCGTGGAAAACCTCATAAGAGAATAAATTTCGAAAATAATTATATATATATATATATATATATATATATTATATATATATATATAGCCTACTAGCTACATGTTTGTCTGATGAACATTACATGGACTTCATAGCATACAGGCATACAGTTAGGTTAGAACGCTTGCACTATGTTTTGCGCCCTTGGATTACGGACACAAGTTCTCCGATATGATTGGTTTCAATTTCTGACAAGAGGTCAGCAATTTTCCGGAGGGGCTAAGTCGATTACATCGACTCCAATTCTGTTATTCTATCGACCCCCGAAAAAATTAAAAGCAATGCTGACCTCGGTGGAATTTGAACTCAGAACATAAAGACGGTCGAAATGCAACTAACCATTTATTCCGGCGCGGTAACGAGTCTATCTACTTAACACCCTAACCTCTTAACATGCACATTTTTTTTTTCAATTTCCATGCAAAAAAAATATACTTTCTTTTGAATTTGTATATAAGGAAGTATAAGTACGCAAACTATTTTGGATGAGTTATGATTTATTCTTTTCTACTCTAGGCACAAGGCCCGAAATGTTTGGGGAGGGGACCAGTCGATTAGATCGACCCCAGTATGCAACTAGTACTTAATTTATCGACCCCGAAAGGATGAAAGGCAAAGTCGACCTCCGCGGAATAGAACGTAAAGACAAATGAAATACCGCTAAACATTTCGCCCGGCTTGCTAAAATTTCTGCCACCTCGCTGCCTTATCAGTCATGATTTATTATAAGGTTACTGATAGAAATGATAATTACTGATAGTTAATAACAGAAAACGGGAATAACATCATGAACGAAGTATTTGGGGTTAGAAATAAGTGGTAGATACCTCAGAGTACAATGAACGTATATTTTCTTTCAAATATATATTTACTAGACATCTCTGAACGAAAATATGCGGGATATGTTAAGGGGTCAAACGGGAATAATAATACATAATATTGGTGGAGCTTTGGACAAAATCCCCGGCTGAATTTGGTTATGTCACTTGGATCTCTGTGTTCAAAACCCGCCGAGGTAAACTTGAAATTTCTTACCTCCGATTATTTTCATATGCTTAAAAGTCACATGGTTCCGTTTATTACAATGACCCGGTTTTTTTCATACCCATCTCAATATCTGTACCATATTATTCTATAAAACTTAGTAATTTTATTATTTTTAAAGAAACGAGTTAGACGTCAGGTAGAATCATTATAACGTCCGAAAAAATGCTTTGCGACATTCTTTCCGGCTCTTCACATTCCGTGTTCAAAATCTATATCAAGGCTGATATGCCATTTTTATTCTTGGGTTATAAAATAAAGTACCAGTCATATATTGGGTCCAATGGTATCACATCAACTACTTCCTCTCCTAGCAAAATTACTGGCAGTGTGCCTAAATCAAAAATCATTATCGACTAGAAAATAGAGTTAATTATAGAATTTCGCATTCATTGGGTTAAGCATAAACTCCCTTAATCCATTTTCCTTAATCCATCATTGAATGGGTAGTCACAATAATTTATTTTGAGTTTGAAAAAGAGGCTGTACGTAAGCCTTCTCGAATCCTCTAAAACTGGAGAGACTGAGGCGGCTAATCTTCCTCTTGACGAGCCGAAAATTGACGGCTACAGGAAAAATATTTTTAGGTAGAGGATGTACGGCAGTAGGGTGCTGAAGGACTAAGAGAAGCTGTTTTTTAAGGGCTTACCTTGAGGATCTAATATAATTGACGAAGGAAAGAGTGATGAGTGGTGCACGAGTGTTTCAGTAGAGGTGGTACGAGACAACCAGCTCAAAATAGAGGAAGCCATTTTAGTAACTGTAGAAAGGACAGAGGAAGGAGACAAAGGGTCGGAGGGATACCTTGTGGAGTGTGGGGGTGTGCACTGGTTTTGTCAAATTAGTGTTACGGCTTTTTGTCCAATGCGATTCGTGGGGTTCGAATGCGTAGTGACAGCACCGTCCTAGATATAGAAACTGTGTTGGGCTGTGGGAGTCACTTGAGCTTTGTAGGGAGTCAGTTACTGTTGTTTTGTGTTGTTGTTGTTGTTGTTAAAGTATTTTACGTCTCTAAAGTGACTGGTACTTTAATTTATCAACCCCGAAAGGATGAAGGGCATGTTGACCTCAGATGTGTTTGAACTCAGTACGCAAAACACTGGAAGAAATACCGCTAAGTATATTTTGTCCGACGTTTTAACGATTCTACCAGCTTGTCACCTACGTTATATATAGCTCAGCCTTAGAAAGAAAAAAATGGTAAATGTGATCCCAGAAGCATTTCGTGTCAGAACAAGTAAGACAGAAAATTAAAGTGTGCAAGCGAAAGGCAATTAGTTTCACGTCTTCATGGTTTACCATCTTAACTAACTTGACACCCTTTGAGAGAGGAATTAAATATAACTTGAAACAAGTAACCCCGGGAAAATATATTACTGGAAACGGAGAATCTGTTTTAGAAAAATAAATTTTTATCAAAAAAAAGATTGTAGCGAGAATTGAAAAGCTTTTATATTAGAATTACATTCGTTGAAGAACGACTATGCTAATGGTCAGGGATAAAATTTCACTAAAAATAAAATACAAAAATTCTTCCATTTCTTTCACTGTTTTTTTTTTTTTTCTTATTCCTCTTCTATTCTTATTCTTCTTTATCTTTTTCTTCTTCATTAAACATTTCCGACATTAAAAAGAAAAACTTTAAAAAAAAGAACACGAAAAAGGAATAAGAATTTATATTTAGAAACTCGCAACTTTGAAACATCAAATCGTTTTATTTCCAGCGCTGAAGAGAAAAATATTTATACTTTAATATTTCAGTGTTACATGATCTTATAATTGAAAAATGAAACGTTACTTTCAGTTGTGCATATTTGTAATATTTTTGAAATTTTTTTTTTTATTTCAAATTTCATTTGTTTTTATATTTCTTTTTTTCTATTTAAAATATTGTTTCATATGTTAGAGCATCGTTTCAAAAGATTATTTTAAAATTAATTTCTCCTAAAGCATCTTCTTCTGACATTTTTTTCTCCCTCTCTCTCTTTTTTTTCCTCCATGGGGGAATAAATCATATTATGTTAAACATTCCAATAATCAGTTAAACAATTCTATAGCAATTTTTTACAGACAAATTAAAAGGTTCGCTTGAAAATTATTATTATTATTATATTATTATTATTATTATTATTATTATTATTATTATTATTATTATTATTATTATTATTATTATTATTATTTTTATTATTATTATTACTTGTAATTTAAATATTGTTAAAAATGGTGAAATCATTTCTTTTTAAGGTTACGACACAAAGCAATCTGCACTTAACTTGAGTGAATTATAAATACATCCGTTATTTTCAATCTGGTTTAAAAATGGTTTTGTAATACTTAAATAAAGACAGGAGTCATGTAGTTAAATACAGACCTGTTATCGGCGGGAAGAACTGATATAATGGAAGGCACCGACGTTGGGATTTATGGTTAGTGTCTTGTCACGCCAGGGCTCTGCTCTGTTTGTACTCAAACCACTGGAGTGCTAACATGTGCGTGTGTGTGTGTATGTGTGTTTGTGTGTGTTGTTATCATCAGCGGGAGAGATTAGTCACTCAATTTGTTTGATACTAAACACATCAGGAACCATTGGAAAAAAGCCTGTATATGATTACACTGTATGTGCAAAAAATGGGTGCCGAATTGACTTCGAAAATCTAATATCTTTTAAGGATTTAAGCATACGGAACATTGTATATAGTCTTCGAAAAAATGACGGCTAGTCTCAGCTCAATATACGTATATTATTCTACCTGTATATATACGTGATATGTGTGTGTGTATATATATATATATACAGAGAGAGATAGAGAGATAGAGGGAGAGAGAGAGGGGGAAATAGATAGAGAGATAGAGGGAGAGAGAGAGGGGGAAATAGATAGAGAGATAGAGGGAGAGAGAGAGGGGGGAAATAGATAGATAGATAGATAGATAGATAGATAGATAGATAGATAGATAGATAGATAGATAGATAGATAGATAGATAGATAGATAGATAGATAGATAGATAGGCATTATATATATTAGGTTGTCAAGAAAGTTCTTGTGGAATTTTAAATTTTGGTTTTAAATGATGTATTTTCAAATTAATATTTGTTAAAATACTTTGACTTTATATATCATTTTAAAACCCGTTTTTTGCTTTATCTAATCCTGTTACTCTTCTTATTTTTGAATAATTAGGTCATTTTTTCCGGAATATTGAATACAACATGTACTAAAAGCAAATTCGTACAATTTTCTTATTACAGTTCAAGCTAGGCCGAAAAGCTGCTGAAACATCTCGCGATATCAACGATGCGTTTGGCCCAGGAACAACTAATGAATGTACAGCACAATGGTGGTTCAAGAAATTTCGTAGCGGTGACGAGAGTCTTGAATAGGAAAGGCGTAGTGGTCGACCATCGGATGTTGATAACGATTAACTAGGAGCCTTAGTCGAGGCCAATCCACGCACAACTGTTCGAGAGCTTACTTCTGAATTACACGTAACGTATACGACAATTTCCAACCACTTGAAAGAGATTGGAAAAACAAAAATACTTCAGAAATGGGTGCCACACGAATTGAACGACAACCAAAAAAAAAAGAAAAAAACGCCGTTTTGAAGTGTTATCTTCCCTTCTTTTACGCAACATGAACGCATGTGACTCGCGATGAAAAGTGGATTCTTAAAGACAACCAGCGACGCTTGGCTCAGTGGTTGGACGCTGACGAAGCTCCACGGTACTTCCTGAAGCCAAAGTTGCACCAACAGAAGGTAATGGTGACTGTTTGGTGGTCTGTGGCCGGTCTCATCCATCACAGTTTTTTGAATCCATGCAAAACCATTGCAACAGAGAAGTACTGTCAGCAAATGCATAAGATGAAATGCATAAGAAACTCCGACAACAACCGCCAGCATTGGTCAATAGAAAAGGACCAATTCGTCTCCACAACAACGCTCGGCCGCACGTCGTATAACTGACCCTGAAGAAGTTGAACGAATTGGGCTACGAAACACTGCCTCATCCGCCATACTCACCAGACCTCTCGCCTACCGACTACCACTCTTTCAAGCATCTCGACAACTTCCAGCGTGAGAAATGCTTCAAAAACCAAGATGATGCCAAACACGCCTTCAACGACTTCATCACCACCAGAACGCAGGATTTTTACGATACTAGCATAAATAAACTTGATTCGCGTTGGCAAAAGTGTGTTGATTCTGATGGTGATCATTTCGATTAATAAAGTTTTGTTTGGGC
>NC_043012.1:57845199-57847699 GCF_006345805.1 Octopus sinensis | reverse complement strand
CGTTAATTTCACGAGCAAGCTGTTCCGTTGATTCGGATCAACCGGAACCCTCATCGTCGTAACCGACGGAGTGCTTCCGATATTACTGTATTCTTTATATATCTTTGTACATATACTTTTTTGTCGAGTAATGTTTTTTCCGTTTGAAGTTGTTGAATTTGTTCATCTCTATAAGTTTTGTTTTCTAAATCATTCTGTTTCTCTCCTTTTTCTCCCCGTTTTTGTCACCTGTTGCTTGATGAAACAATTTGAAGTTTTCTAAATTAACCAACACCGTTTCTGCTTTCTCATTGCGGCAGTGTGTCTATTTAATTTTTCTTTCTGACTTTTCATTAAAAAGATCATTCTGCTTTCTTAATGCTTAATTAATGTTTTAATAATCATAAATTTTTGTTGTTTTGCAGTACATCGCAACATTCATAAGAGATTCGCTTCGTCATTTTTGCAGCTCCAACATTTCTTCTGCGGTAAGTTGCAGCCATCCGACAGAACAATTACACTTAAGCTTGATTTCAATTTCTTTCTCACTAAGACCAATAATAATTTGGTCTTAGTCTCGGTTTACTTGCTGGAGTAGTGCTGTTCATTTTTTGAATTCAAAAGTTCATTGTCTCATAAATTCAGATAATCCGTCCAGCATCGCAACAGCCATCAGAAATGTTGATGGTACTTTTAGCATATGGTCTACCGCAGTACCTCTAGTGTGCGCTGGGAAATAACCTGATCTGGGTTAGGGTTAGAGTCAGAATATTTTGAAATAACATATTGAAAATTCAGAAAGACAAGTCGTGTTAGTGCCTCCTCATGTCTAAAGAGGAAATACAGTTCTGCATTAATTTCTACAGTGAATCATACATGTAGATTATTTTGGGAGGGATAAATATGAGGTTCTTATTTTCATTTATTTTGATATTTTTAATTATTTGCTCATCCTCTAATTACAAACTTTCATCGAGTAGCATTTTCAAAAATAACTCCATCATTACTGAGGGCTCGTGTACTATATATATATATATATATATATAATATATATATTATATATATATATATATATATTATATATATATAATAAATTATATGTATGCATATATATATATATATATATATATATATATATGTATATATATACATATATACATATATATATATATACATATGTATATATATATATAGAGAGAGAGAGAGAAAGAGAAAGATATACATACATACACACACATATATAGGCGCAGAAGTATGGCGAGGCATTACTGTACATATAATCATGTATGTACATATATATATATATATATATATTATACATACATCAATACATACATACATACATACATACATACATATATATATATATATATATATATATATATATATATATAGATATATATATAGGCGCAGGAGTGGTTGTGTGTTAAGTAGCTTGCTTCCCAACGTCAAAGTTCCGGATTCAGTCCCACTGCGTTGCATCTTGGGAAAGTAGCCTCTACTGTAGCCTCGAGCCGACCAAAGCCATGTGAGTGGAGTTGGTAGAAGAAAACTGAAAGAAACTTGTCGTATATATGTGTGTATTAGTGTGTGTGCGTTTGTGTGTATGTGTGTATGCATATGTTTGTGTGTCTATGTTTGTCCCACTACCATCGCTTGTCAACCGATGTTGGTGTGTTTACGTCCCCGTTACCAAGCGGTTCGACAAAAGAGATGGATAGAAAAGTACTAGGTTTACAAAGAATACGTCCTGGGGTCGATTTGTTCGACTAAAGGCGGTGCTCCAGTATGGCCGCAGTCAAATGACTGAAATAAATAAAATACATATATAATATATATATATATATAGATATATATATATATATATATATATATATATATATATATACATATATATATATACGCACATGTGTGGTTGTGTGTGGGTGTGGGTGTGTTTAATATCTGGTGGTTGTGTTTTCTTGTGTATAGCTTTTTTGTATGATGTATGAATTTCCGATGCTGAGGTCGCTCATGCTAGAGAAAAGTGGAGGCCCTTCTCAATTGTAATTCCTTCTGCCGATTCCCATGTTCCAACAAAACACTCGGCACCTTGCCTGCCTATTTTACATTTAGATCCATCATTAATATCTTACTATCATGCCTAAAATTATTGTGGAAGGTGGATGGATGGGTGGATGGACGGGTGGATGGATGGACCGGTCGATGGATGGATGAATGGATTGATGGATGGATGGATTAATGGATTTTTGATGATGGATGGATGGATGGATGGACGGGTGGATGGATGGATGGATGGACGGACGGATGGATGGATGGATGGATGGATGGATGGATGGATGGATGGACGGGTGGATGGATGGATGGATGGATGGACGGATGGATGGACGGATGGATGGACGGATGGATTGATTGATGGATGGACGGGTGGATGGACGGGTGGATGGATGGATGGATGGATGATGGATGGATGAATGGATGGATTGATGGACCGGTGGATGGATGGATGGATGGCCAGAAT
>NC_043012.1:57825199-57840199 GCF_006345805.1 Octopus sinensis | reverse complement strand
CCGTGTGTGTGTGTGCGGGTATGTGTGTGTGTATCCTTGTGTGTGTGTGCGAGTGTGCGTGTGCATTTTTGTGTGTTTGTGTGTGTGTGCATGTATGTGTGTGTGTGTGCATCCTTGTGAGTGTGTGTGTGCATCCTTGTGTGTGTGTGTGTGCATCCTTGTGTGTGTGTGTGTGTGCATCCTTGTGTGTGTGTGTGTACATCATTGTGTGTGTGTGCGAGTGTGTGTGTGCGTGTGTATGTGTGCGCGCGCACGTATGTGTACACATGTGTGTTGTGTGTGTGTGTGTGTGCGAGCCAGCGCGTGTGTTCGTGTGTATGTGCGTGTGTATATGCATGCTTATGTGTGTGTGTGTGTGAATGTATGTGTACGGGCACACGTATGTGTACGCGTGTGTCGCGTGTGTGGTTGCGTGACTGTGTGTGTTTGCGCGTGTGTGCGTGCGAGCGCGTGTGTGCGTGCGAGCGCGTGTGTGCGTGCGAGCGCGTGTGTTCGTGTGTGTTTGTGTGTATATGCATGCTTATGTGTGTGTGTGTATGTATGTGTACGAGCACACGTATGCGTACGCGGGTGTCGTGTGTGTTGTTGCGTGAGTGCGCGTGTTTGCGTGCGTGTATGTATGTGTGTGTGTGTGTGTGTGTGTGTGTGTGTGTGTGTTGTGTGTGTGTGTGTACGTGCTATTGCAATATTTTTGCTTTATTTTACAGTTCTTAATGTTAATCTCCTTGTTGTTGCTGTAATTGTTAATATCGTTAATGGCTCGCTCCACCCAACTTCTTTTTTGTGGGGGGCAGATCTTGCGCACGTAGGTGGGCCCATTCAACAAGCGTCGAATCGCCCATTTTTGTTATTCCTACAATGGCCTTTAGAGCTCATGCTATAAGATTTAGGACTTAAGTATGTGAATCCCATTTTAATGACGGCCGCGAATGATTTATATTCGTGTTTTTTAACGGTTATTTAATTGCTAATTTGCCAAATCAAGTGACGTCATAACTCCTTCATTATATCGCTTATTTTCCTCATCATCACCATCATCACAGTCATCATTATCGTATGAATCATAGTCAACAGCATCATCATCATCATCATCATCATCATCATCATCATCATCATTATAGCAGCAACATTACCTCAAGTCATTATAATCATCGTCGTCGTCATCATCATCATCATCATCATCATCGTCTTCGTCATCATTATCCTCACCGTCATCGTCCTCCTCAACGTCGTCAATGCCGTTGATTCTTTTAATGGTTAATAAAGAAAACCATTATATTATTATTATTATTATTATTATTAATAATAATAATAATAATAATAATAATAATAATAATAATAATAATAATAATAATAACAATATTATCATCATTATTATCGTTGTTGTTATTATTATTATTATTATTATATTATTATTATTATTATTATTATTATTATTATTATTAGGCATTCGGCTTTTGAGAATTTGTCATCTACGAACCAACCCAGTAAATTCGAACTCTTCTGCTGTTATTACTACTACTATTACTACTACTGCTACTGCTACTGCTGTCGCTGCCACTACTGCTACTACCACTACTGTTACTACTAGGGGTGATGCTTTCTGCAATAAATTATTGACGTGAATTTTCTGCTGTTTTCTCTAATAAAGCTTCAATTATCAAGCTGAAATTTTGAAACGAAGAAACACGATTTATGAGTCTTTAAGTATTTTATGAGCAATTACGAAGCAACCTCACATGATACCGCTGCTGTTACAAAGTACTTTTGGCATCAACACCTGCTCTACACACTTCTCACAAAAAAACATGCAACTTGAACTGCTTCAATGGAACAAACAACAGTATTTTTTCGAGGTTGTCATGTCCTCCACAATAATCCACTGTTCATACTTGTACATTCACAACATTCGTTGTCCTTATTAAAAGTGATATGCTTGCTCTGTCTATCGTAGACAGAAATTTTCTTTTGAATATGACAATTTTGTCTATCCGCTTACATTCTTTCTGTAGTTGTGTCTATACATACATATATATATATATATATATATATATATATATATATATATATAGTTTTATTATATGCATATGTTCTATTTTATTAACATATTATACGACTAAACGCACGCACCCTATTAAGTAAGATTGTTCTGTTTATCAAGTTAGCCTTGATATTTACTCTCACGCGACTCTGCATCTTTCTTTCTTTCTCTCCCATTCCCTTTTTCGTCTTTTTTCCCTCACTTAACTTGTCTCGTCCTCTCTCTCTCATTCTTCATTCTCTCTCTCCTTTCACCATTCTTCATGGTCTCCTCGCACCATTCTCCTTCTTCTCTCTCTTCCTCTTGCTTCCTCCCCCCCATTCCCGTCGTCCATCTGCGACGATACTTCCGTCGTAACTGCTATCCTGTCTTTTCTCGCCCGCCTTCTAAGGCTACTGGTCGACATTTTTTCTCTCTCGTCGTCCACTATAATCCAGCGTTTGCAATACTTTTTTCGTCTGGCTTAACAGCCCTCTTATCTTGTCTCCTTGTCCTGTCTCTCACTGTTATATATTTATTTTTCCACTGTTTATATATATATTTTTTACTGTTTATATGTTTGTACTGTCGTTACCGTCTTGCTTTTTTTTACCCCTCTGCGAAAAGATCTCAGAATTTTAATTGATTTGCTTTTCGCAGGAAGGAAGTTTTCTTCGAAGTATAGGTCTCGCTTTTATCCTTCGAAACGTTTAGTAGATGAAACCTTAGCGACTGAAGAAGGGGATTTTTCGTTGTGCTTATTGTGCTGTATCTCTTTTTTTTTGCTTGTCTTGTTCCTGGTTTGTGTCTATGTTTTTCGTCTCTCTATGTGTTCGACGTCTTTTGGTGTCCTGTACACATATATGCGTGTATATGTACATGTAGAGGTAGGTACGTACATATATGTTTATATATATGCATATGTTCTATTTTATTAACATATTATACGACTAAACGCACGCACCCTAATAAGTAAGATTGTTCTGTTATCAAGTTAGCCTTGATATTAACTCTCACGCGACTCTGCATCTTTCTTTCTTTCTCTCCATTCCCTTTTTCGTCTTTTTTCCCTCACTTAACTTGTCTCGTCCTCTCTCTCTCATTCTTCATTCTCTCTCTCCCTTTCACACCATTCTTCATGGTCTCCTCGCACCATTCCCCTTCTTCTCTCTCTTCCTCTTGCTCCTCCTCCCCCATTCCCGTCGTCCATCTGCGACGATACTTCCGTCGTAACTGCTATCCTGTCTTTTCTCGCCCGCCTTCTAAGGCTACTGGTCGACATTTTTTTCTCTCTCGTCGTCCACTATAATCCAGCGTTTGCAATACTTTTTTCGTCTGGCGTTAACAGCCCTTCTTATCTTGTTCTCCTTGTCCTGTCTCTCACTGTTATATATTTATTTTTCCACTGTTTATATATATATTTTTTTAACTGTTTATATGTTTGTACTGTCGTTACCGTCTTGCTTTTTTTTACCCCTCTGCGAAAAGATCTCAGAATTTTAATTGATTTGCTTTTCGCAGGAGGAAGTTTTCCTTGAAGTATACGTCTCGCTTTTATCCTTCGAAACGTTTAGTAGATGAAACCTTAGCGACTGAAGAAGGGGATTTTTCGTTGTGCTTATTGTCCGTATCTCTTTTTTTTTGCTTGTCTTGTTCCTTGGTTTGTGTCTATGTTTTTCGTCTCTCTATGTGTTCGACGTCTTTTTGGGTGTCCTGTACACATATATGCGTGTATATGTACATGTAAGAGGTAGGTACGTACATATATGTTTATATATGCATATGTTCTTTTTTATTAACATATATATATATATATATATATATATAATATATATATATATATATATATATAAGTACATTAAAAGGCCTCTAAAAGAAGAAGCAAGTACTAGATCACAAAAAGTGGATAAATTCAATGAAATAAATCAAAAACATTTACAAACCGGTTCATCTTATACTGCAGTTTCGTCTTTTTTTTAGCAGTAAATATAATTCATCTGCCAAGGCTAGACTCTTCAGTAAGCAGCCTTTGTTATCCTAGAAGTACATTTCGTTGGAAACATGTGCGGTTCTAGCGACTTGCATTCTCTAACTTTTCAGACCATTGCGCAGACGCAAAACATACCCGACAAACAGAGAGGTTTCTGGTATAGGGTCTACGATCAAAATTTATCGAGAAATATGTAAACATAGTAAAAAGGTAATAAAATAAATTATTATTACCGGTGATCTAGTACAAAAGACAAGTTAGCCATTAGGCTATATGTTATTCATATATAAGTACATTAAAAGGCCTCTAAAAGAAGAAGCAAGTACTAGATCACAAAAAGTGGATAAACTCGGCTCATCTTATACTGCAGTTTCGTCTTTTTTTTAGCAGTAAATATAATTTATCTGCCAAGGCTAGACTCTGAAAAGTTAGAGAATGCAAGTCGCTAGAACCGCACATGTTTCTAACGAAATGTACTTTGTAAACGTTTTTGATTTTATTTCATTGAATTTATCCACTTTTTGTCATCTAGTACTTGCTTCTTCTTTTAGAGGCCTTTTAATGTACTTATATATGAATAACATATAGCCTAATGGCTAACTTGTCTTTTGTGCTAGATCACCGGTAATAATAATTTATTTTATTACCTTTTTACTATATATATATATATATATTTCGTTTTGGGATTTGGTTTGCAAGATTCTTTATATGAGTTCGTGTGTTGAAGCATATTCTGTTGTGTCTGGGGAGAGTCAATCTCTTTTAGTGTCTTATTATTTAACACACTCACCGGTAAAATTTCCATTATTTCTTATTTTCTAAAATTTTCGTTGCGCCTTGCAACCTTTTCAATAGTCTTGACTGATAGATTATCCTGTTCATGTTATTGTTTCTGTATCTTATATATATATACTAGCAGTATCACCCGGCGTTGCTCGGGTTTGTAAGGGAAATAACTATAAAGCATTTTTAGAGATTTATAGCCAAAAAGTAGCAAAAAATGCATTAAAAATGGAAAATAAATTATGGTAAATATTTTTTTCAATCGTTGACACATCGTAGACATTTTTAGAGAGTTACTTACCTTATATTTAAAAAAATATGCATTAAAATGGAAAACAATGATGGTAAATTATTTTTAAAATCGTAGACTCATCGTAGACGCGCGCTAATACCCAGAAGGGCTTGGTATGAATCACGACTATAAAATACCCGGTTTTGGTTAAACTGCACCCCAAAATGGGGAGTAGTTAGGAATCTAAATCGGAGTAGACAGACACACAAACTTTCTAAAGATATATATAATATTATTATATATATATATATAATATATATATATATATATATATATATATATATATATATATACATATATATAATATATATATGTGTATATATATATATATAAGATACAGAAACCATAGCATGAACAGGATAAACTATCCATATATTGTAGAAAAAAATCTTTATCGGCCAGCCAGAAGACTCGAACACACATCTATGTAATTACGCGTCAAGTGCTTTATCTATAAGCTAAACTGCCCAGTAACGAATTGTTCTGCAATTTTAGGATTTATAAATCTAGCTTTATAAGAGGCTAACGTTAAATTCAACTTACGTTGAAAGTACACAAAGTTTGCTTTAGAGGCGTTGAGATGCGTTTGAGAATAAATCATTTCTGTATTTCTGGACAATGAGGAATGCTAAAGATGAGAAGCATGGGGGATTAGATCAAAAAGGCCAGGTGGCAAGAGTCTGAGGAAGTGAGCAGCAACAACGAAGAGAGAGAGGAAGACTTTGTCACCCAACAAAAAGAGAGCAGAAGCCACAGGTCACTGAAGGACAAGGCCCAGAATTTAGTAAAGAGGCCAACGATCTACTGACAGATGCTGCCTTCTTGAGTGAGCAAGTGGTAGTGGACTTGCTCACCAAGTTCAACACAGCTATTCCAGAGTTGCAATTGAACGTTGATTTTCCATGGGCAAGGACATCTAAAAGTCTTAAAAACCTAAAAAGAAGGGCCAAACCTATGAAATCAACCTTTTCAAACTATAAAACTATAAATCAGCATTTTTAAGCTCTAAAGCCCTCAAAAAGGCCCAAAAACCTGATTGTATAGTTTTGGCTTTTTAACCTTTTAGTGTTTAAACCGGCCAAATCCCGTAGTATCTAATTCCTCTACTCTTTTACTTGTTTCAGTCATTTGACTGTGGCCATGCTGAAGCACCGCCTTTGGTCGAGCAAATCGACCCCAGGCTGTATTCTTTGTAAGCCTAGTACTTATTCTATAGGACTCTTTTGTCGAACCGCTAAGTTACGGGAACGTAAACACACCAGCATCGGTTGTCAAGCGATGGTGGGGGGCACAACACAAACACACAAACATATACACACACATACCTATACATATATATACATATATATATATATATATATATATTATAATATATATATATATATATATACGACGGGCTTCTTTCAGTTTCCGTCTACCAAATCCACACACAAGGCTTTGGTCGGTCCGAGGCCACAGTAGAAGACACTTGCCCAAGGTGCCACGCAATAGGATTGAACCCAGGACTATGTGGTTGGTAAGCAAGCTACTTACCACACAGCCACTTCTACGAAATATTTTAAAAAACATAAACAAATTACGGTGGTGAATTCTCGTAGCTTTGAGATTATGCGAGCGTTTTTCTTCCAGAAAGCACAGAATTACGAAAAAAGCAAAATTAACTGAGGTGGATTTCAACAGAGAAAATACTGATCTCCATAAAGTGGAAGAAATAAATGGAAGGGAAAAGTATGGTACATATTTCGGTGCGAACGCAAATAGCTGTTACGTAGGAGCAGGGCATGCTAGAAGTAGCAGCCAAATCTTTCCTTTTCTGGAAAAAGGAACGGTTTATGCGTGATTTCGATGTCACATTCGTTGAAAGCATGCAAAATAAGCTGGAAAAGAAAAAAAGACTGGCGAAACAAAACTCCATTGGTGGAAAATTTCGAGGTCCATATCACTCCTGCCATCTTTCTTTTCTGGGGAAAAAGTGGCTTGCGCCAGGTTTGTAGGTCAGATACGTTGAATGCACCCGAAAAAATCCGAGGAAAAAAATATTCGGCATCGAAGAACGAAATATAAAAGAATAAAATTACCGAAAGAATAAAATCTTGTACTGATTATACATGTATTTTAATTCAAATTAATATACCTCATCGTGAAAAGTGGCAAAATTTTTGTCGGCTGCCATCTGAGATAAATTTAGTAACAAATCAAACAAGTAAGAAGCATTAAGAATTTCAATTTTAGTGTTTATCCATAATGTTATTGCTTTTACACCTGTTTATTAAATTTACCTGCCCATAAAAGTCAAATTTGCTCAGGAAAGATCAGCTAAAATTACATAACAATAAACCAGTGGTATATAAAGCACCCACTAACAAAATTTCAAATCTGTATGTGAAAAAGTTACAAGGTTACAAGTAAATATTGTGGACACCCCTCTTGAACCTGAATATTTCAAAATAATGTAACAAATAAGCGTTACATTTGACAGATTATTATGAACACTAAAGATGTTTTTGTGTGCTTTTTATTTTCTTAAACACGCACATAACACAGCCTCGCTCCGTTGGAACTACATGTGTGTTACCTTGACATAATCATTCCAGAAAATGTGTTTATGAGGACAAAAATATTCTTTTCTACTTTAGGCACACGACCCGAAATTTTGGGGAAGGGGACTAGTCGATTAGATTTGACCCACGTAGGCAAATGGTACTTAATTTATCGACCTCGAAAGGATGAAAGGCAAAGTCGACCTCGGCGGAATTTGAACTCAGAACGTAAAAACTGACGAAATATCGCTTAGCATTTCGCCCGGCGTGCTAACGGTTCTGCCAACTCGCCACTTTATGGGGAATAAAATATTGAAAAATATCAATAGATGTGCGAGTCAGAAAGAAACAAGGAGAGAGGTCTTTGGAAGAGCTAGAAACAACAGCCAGATCTCCCTTAAATCTCTCGCTTTCCTCTGAAATCTGTTTTTTTAAACCGAAAATGTTTCTCTCACGGGTTTGAAGTGCATAGTGAAAAAGATGGCCAAAACCGTTTCGAACTGGGGTGGCATAGGTGTGGTAGGAACGAAAAACATTTTCTAAATCTTTTTTCTCTTTTTTTTTTCATGAAAAGATGCCTCCCATCATTTTGAAGACTTTGGTGAAAAACATTGGAAAAGTATGCTCGTCAAAACGGGGGAAATTCCAACTTATGCGGGACGTCTGATCAGAAACGCATCACCCACGTCCCCTTCCAAAACTACAAATTTCTTTTGTAATCGTAATCTACACGAATTAAAAGGTATTTGTATAAAATTTCATTTAAAAAAAAACTATTTTCCCGAAAGTTATGAGGAAAATGTGGGGTCCTGTGAATTTTTCGAAACTCCTCTCTTCAACCCCTGGAATAAATTTGTCCAACATATCCTTACATACTCAATCTGCAGGATATAAGTGATTATTTGGTGAAAGATTCGTTAAAAAGTATCCACTTTTCTGGAAGAGATGAGGCAACATATTCGTTGAGGTATTAAACTGTAGTAACGTTAACGGATTAACGTTAACTTTCGTTAGATTTTCAAAGAATTAACGGATTTACGATTAACGAATTTAGCTTTATGGTTGACGGATTAATGATTAACGAAGCTAACTTTTCGATTAACAATGCCCACCTCTGCATATATATATATATATATCTATATATATATATATATATAATATATATATATATATAATAATATATATATAATATATATATATATAATATATATATTATTATATCACATGAGCCTGGAGCTACCTGAACTCCAGTACTGAAGCCGTGGGGAGTTGTACACATTTTCGGAAATTTTTTACTTCAAAATTGGAATACCTAGCTATAAGCGAAGGAAAACAACTCACATTTTTTAAAGAGGAATATTTCTTGAACTTTGCTGAGAACAGGTATCGTTTAGCGAAACTAAAGATATGTCTAGTTCAAGTTAGCAATGAAACCAAAATGTATATATATATGTCGGCATATATATATATATATATATAGATATATATTATATATATTATATATATATATATATATATACGTATAAGGGAAACAATGAAAGCAGATCACATCCATATACGATACCGAGGACAGTCTGTTTCTGGATTTGTGGGTAAAACGCCACTTTTCCTTCATCAGCTCAGAGATTTTCTGCTTGATTTAGATTTGAAAAACTAAAGAATCAAACATATCCGTCCGATATCTGTAACATCGGACAAACCATGCCAGACACCCAGTATAGCGAATCCAAAAATACGAATGAGATCTATTATTCTCCCTGTCCACCCACGTGAGTCATAGAGCATTACATTCTACAGAGGTAAAAACTGCAGTTCAAATTCTTGGAGAGAAAGCATTATATTGTTTCAAAAAAGGGTCGAATTAATTAATTGTTAATAAATTCGACCAAGCAGTATTCGGTATGTAAAGACCATTTACGGTATATTTGAAGTATTAATTTATAAGTCTGGTTTCTGGCATGGTTTGTCCGATGTTACAGATATCGGACGGGTATGTTTGATTCTTAGTATTTTCAATCTAAATCAGAAGAAATCTCTGAGCTGATGAAGGAAAAGTGGCGTTTTACCCACAAATCCAGAAACAGACTGTCCTCGGGTATCGTATATGGATGTGATCTTTCATTGTTTTTCCCTTATACCTATGTGAGTTATTTTTCTGAGTATGCATTGTCTGGAGACTTTTATTTGCAGTTGAAGAAATAGCCAAATTTTTGGCTGCTATTTCTGAAAAGTTCGGTGTGTGGTAAGTGAATTCTTTTACTTTACCATATTTTTATAAATTAATACTTCAAATATACCGTAAATGGTCTTTACATACCGAATACTGCTTGGTCGAATTTTTAACAATTAATTAATTCGACCCCCTTTTTGATAACAATATATATATATATATATATATAAATATAGACGCAGGAGTGGCTGTGTTATATGCGCTGAATGACCGTGTGGTAAGTAGCTTGCTTCCACACCATATGGTGCTTGTTCAGTCCCACTACGCGGCACCTTGGATGAGTGTCTGTGCTATAGCCTCCGGCCGCCCAAAGCCTTCTAAGGCGATTTGGTAGACGGCCATTGAAAGAAGCCCGTCGTATATATATGTATATATATTTGTTTGTCTGTGTTTGTCCTACCAACCTCCACAATCATCATCATCGCTTGACACCGGCTGTTGATGTGTTTATGTCCCCGTAACTTAGCGGTTCGGCAAAAGAGATGGATAGAATAAGTACTAGGCTTACAAAGAATATGTGCCCTGGGGTCGGTTTGATCGACTAAAACCCTTTAAGGCGGTGCTCCAGCATGGCCGCAGTCAAATGATAGAAACATTAAAAGAATAAAAGAATATATCGGAGTGGATGTGAAGTAGCTTGCTTACAAACCACATGGCTCCTGGTTCAGTCCCACTGCGTTGACCCTTGTCTTCTACAATAGCCTCGAGCCGACCAAAGCCTTGTGAGTGGATTTAGTAGACGGAAACTGGAGAAGCCCATCGTATCGTATATATATATATATATATATATATATATATTATATATCTGATATATATATATATATATATATATATATACACGTGTGTGTGTGTGTGTGGTGTGTGTGTGTGTGTATGTTTGTTCCCCCCACCACACATACACACAATGAACAACAAGAGTTTAATGAGTAACTATTCATACCTTTTTGCAAACAAGTTACAGATGCAAGTGCTACTAGTTGGATGCTCCGCATCCCGAATGTTAGCAAGCGTATGGGATCACCAGGAGAGACTGCACGCTGATTTGAGACCTTCCTTTCGTCGGCATTATTGCGCACCGACCCTCCTCACAGTGATAAGGCCCTGCTTACTATGTCATCTGTTTACTTGGTTTTGCTCATTATTGCGCACCGACCCTCCTCACAGTGATAAGGCCCTGCTTACTATGTCATCTGTTTACTTGGTTTTGCTCAGTATGCTAGCCATTGCTCATCTATTTTTAAACAAATCCAGTGGCTTGTCTTTTCCATTTTAGTCTGGATATCACTCATAATTGTGTTTACTTTATTATGAGCTAGACCTGGCGAGACGACAACAACAATCGCATCACACAGCGTCGAATGAAGCCTCTACATCCAATTTCGATTGGTAAATGCTCTACTTTCCAGCCTCTTCCCTCACATACGTCAAGGAGGGTTTTATTTTATCACGGTCAATTTTTTGAGTTCGAACGACGTCCGTGTTATCTTCATGAGGAACAGTTTACTCGGCTGCATTTAATATTTTCTTTCTTTCACGCCATGTGATAATATTTGGTCTCTTCGTAACTGGAAAATTTTTAGAATGTAGGGGCGCAATGGCCCAGTGGTTAGGGCAGCGGACTCGCGGTCGTAGGATCGCGCTGTGAGTGTTTAATGAGCGAAAACACTTAAAGCTCCAATAGGCTCCGGCATGGGATGGTGGCGAACACTGCACTACTGCTTCACCACAACATTCTCTCACTCTTTCTCCCTGTTTCTGTTGTACCTGTATTTCGAAGGGCCAGCCTTGTCACACTCTGTATCACGCTGAATCTCCCCGGGAACTACGTTAAGGGAACACGTGTCTGTGAAGTGCCTTGCCACTTGCACGTTAATTTCACGAGGAGGCTGTTCCGTTGATCGGATCAACTGGAGCCCTCGTCGTCATAACTGACGGAGTGCCACGATTTATAGAATATAGTATATATATATAAAGCCACAGTCGAACCAATTCTACTATATGGCTCAGAAACCTGGACGTTATCAAAGAAGCTTGAGAGACGGTTGGATGGAACCTACACTCGCCTCCTTATGAGAGCTCAAAATCTCTCGTTGAAGCGTCATCCAACCAAAATGCAAATATATGGGAAACTACCACCTGTGTCATCTCTTGTGAAAGGTAGGAGAGTCCAGTTTGCTGGACATTGTTGTAGAGCTGAAAACGAGGCGATTTCTACTCTTCTCCTCTGGAAGCCATCTACTCGCGATACCAGAGGGCGCACACTTTCCTACCCTGATGTATTCTCAAGGGATACAGGCATCCAGCAACAGGACCTCCGTAATGCTATGATGGACCGTGAAGTCTGGCGTAGCATGGTAAATTCCATTGTCTCGATCACGGTCGAACAATGATGATGATATATTATATATATATATATATTATATATTATATATATATATATAATATATATATATATATATATATATAATTGTAGTACATCTAACTTGCACAGTATATAGATGGTGCTACAGCAATAGAGAACACGAATGCCTTCCAATGTGTTGTTTCATTTTCTTTCTTTTTTTATTAAACACTTTCTGTAAATACCTACTCACTACCGAATGGTCACATTGTAAGATTATATTTGTTTCTACTGTATTTGGTTCAATAAAAGATGTACGATCATGTGACGCACTCCAATATCGCAGCTCATATTTAGGAAGGAGTGGGCGTCAAGGACAAAAATAGTAAATGGAAGACCTACATTTGCATATAGGAGCTGGCGTGATCTGTTTTCAGATAATTTTTTTTTTAAAAACTGCGATTTATATGGTATCAAATACCGTAATACTGACGCTGTGTACTACGTTATATATTTTAACCTATTTCTCTTTTATCTGTCTGTCTCTCTCTCTTTCTCTCCATCTATTATTCTTACTTTCTCTTTCTGTGGTCTATGAATAGCAAAGCCAAACAAGACACTTTCTATTTAGTGCCGTTTTGCCTTTAAAACGACATTACTACATTTCCATCATTCATTTTCAGGAGGAACTTGGAATTGTCTTCAGAAAATTTGATTCGTTCTCTTTTCTCTCCCTTGAATACGAAACGTTAAAAAAAAAGCAATGAATTAAAAGCTATTTCAAATGTGTATATTAATTTAATTCTAGCAAGGACAGCTTTTTCGCATATAATAAATAAATATTTTGTTTACCCACTTTTTATACCATAAGAAACAATTTCTTTGTAAGCCTCTTACTTATTCTATCGGTCTCTTTTGCTGAACCACTAAGTTACTGGGACGTAAACACACCAGCATTGGTTGTCAAGCGATGTTGAGGGACAAACACAGACACACAAACATATATACACATACATACATACACACACACACACACACATATATATATACGGCGGGTTTCTTTCAGTTTCCGTCTACCAAATCCACTCACAAGGCTTTGGTCGGCCCGAGGCTACAGTAGAAGACACTTACCCAAGGTGCCACGTAGTAGGACTGAATCCGGAACCATGTGGTTGGTAAGCAAGCTACTTACCACACAACCACTCCTACGCACTAGTATAAAATAGTAATCAAAGGGGTCCACAGGTGAAAAAATGCTTGAGGACCCCAGCTCCAAATTGATATCAGATCCTTCTTTCTGCTGTACATATACGACATCCCATTGTACCCAAAAGAATTGTAAGATGCCACAATAGCGACAATATATCGAAACAGATATCTGTTGCACAGAACTACCCTGTCAACTGATGATTTAGTACGACATCCCTCTCATTTTGCACTGAGCAGAGGGATCGATTACCTTGTCACGTGATTACGATGCGAGCTCTTTTACTACAGAGGAATACCTGCGACTATGTGGATATTTTCACTACTAGAATCTTGGGAAATAAAGATTTGAAATTTCAGTAATACTGCCGAAGGACACACAGAATTTAACATCACAGAAGGGTTTGAACTTCGAGCGCTTTCTTGGGTGGCTAGCACCTTAACCTCATGTCTTTAGGCAAAATGTATTTAAATATTCAAAATAGCTGCGTTTCCTTATCTATTTTATGCTTGTTCATTTTTAAATAAATATTAAAATTTTAGTTAACAAAAAAAATAACAGTAAAAAAATTAAATATATTCTGAAGTTTTCCTCAATATTCAGTGAGAAGTCAATAAACGAAAATGGTTCCACACACGCACACATACGCGCACACTTTCTCTTTCACACGAACACACTTACTTATGTTAGTATATGCGTATGTATATATTTTGTATATGTATATATGCCTGTGTGTGTGTGTGTAGGTGGTAGATATACGTTTATATGTGTGAAGATGTATGTATATATATGTATATATGTATGTATGCATATATATATAATACATATACATATATGTATATACATACATATATATATATATATATATGAATATATATATATACATATACATATATATACATTTATAAATATATATATATACATATATGCATATACATATATATATATACATTTATATTATATATATATATATATACATTTATCTTTATATATACATTCATAAATATATATATATATATATACATTTATATATTATAATATATATATATATATATATATATATATATATATATATATTATATATATATATATATATACATATATATATGCATGCGTACGTACATCATATGTGCACATAGTACGTACGTACGTGAGTTTGTATACGCTTTTATTAAAATCTAAATATTATTATTATGCTTATGTGGAACTCGCTGAAGAATTATCATATTAATGGGGTAAATTTAAATAATATCTGAAAATATAATTTTGGAAGATATGTTAAATAGTACTGGCACACAGTTATCATTTACCTTTAGTTGAGTAAAAATGTTTGAGATGCTTCTTATTTCTCGTTTGTTTTATTTTACCATTTTCTTACTTTCATTTCTTATTTAAAATAAAATACATTACGCGCCTTTAACTCTTTTACTGGACTCTAGGTTTGCGATGTTAAATATGTATATGTACGCAGTGATAACTACCGCGACGAGTTATATAGTTAAATATTGTAAAAAAAAGAAAAATTAATAATTTCGAACATCAGGAACGCGGTTTCATGGATAGCATGATTTTGTCTTCATTTTATTTATTTATTATT
>NC_043012.1:57815199-57820199 GCF_006345805.1 Octopus sinensis | reverse complement strand
ACATATCGTCAGCCACTAAGGGACATGGTCAACTGGTTAAGGTCAAACAACAGACAAGCAAATCTGTTTTATTGAGCAGAATATTTGCTATAGCCCATATTTTATACCGAGACAAAACAATGTACATAATAAAATTTCCAGTCAGTTAAGAACAGAGGCCATGAGAGCTATTATTATTATTGTTAAGCTCACACACATCTCCACACACCAGTGAGTTTAGAAATTTTTTGTGTTTTTTCCAAGAAATTCGACACTTTCACACACACACACATACACACACACACACTCGGCTATGATAATATTGATCAACCACTTTTAGCTGTCTTCAAATTGCATACTTTAGACGAGATATTGTGTTGTGACAACCATCAAATAACTACTAAGATGATTGTTTGCGCTAGGTACAACAAGGTGAAATACAGACACCAACGTCCGTCGGCTTCAAGTAAAGGTTACAAAGGAGTCGTAACATGATATATTTATTATTTTAATGCCAGTCTACTATAAATGATAAGAAAGTCTAGGATAAATGATAAATATCTGAAATAATGAAAAAACGTAATAGAAATAAATGTATTTAACTCTTTTATTTCACATTTACTCATAGTAAAGGTAAATTACAATTTTCAAGCTAGTTAAATTGGCACAGTTACAATTTTCAAGCCAGTTACCTTAGTCATAGAATATTGCTAATTTGTTAATCCCGAAAAAGGTTAAAATAAAAAAAATAATAATAAATAATGCATATGCTGTGTATATATGTGTATGTTTTCATATTATGTCCTTGTGTGATAGATCTATTCAGTCAAGTTCTCTTGTATATTTCTAATTAGCCAAAAGAAACTTATCGAAATGTCAGCCTTTGTTAAAAATCTCTGATCTGACATTTAAATAGACAACACATTTCTCAAGCTTCATAAATATACAGATTTTTTTCGAGAATTACGTAGCCCGCAGGTTTTACTTCCATTTATATATGACTTGTATCTTTCAAGAATTTTACATTGGATATCGGATGCATTACCGCGTTCTCTCAATACCCATACATTTTCGGATAATTTCCTGTTTCTGCAGGAAGAAATATAATTAAAATAATTGTGCTTAAGTTTCCCCTACACAATAAAGAGACAATGTTTGGGATCGCAATATAAGTTTAGAAAGTGTCGTCTGCTTTGTACATAATTTCATCGACATACTAGAATAATTTTGAGTGCATTAGGTTTTGTTTCCGCATGAATAATCATTCTGTGTTTCTTCTGTCTGCCTCTTTTGTTATTTATATTTTTCTGGTTTCTGTAGCCATACTTAAAAACCTCCTTGAAGGTTCGTTTAGTCATTCATATCAGTCGCAGTACATATATCAGTTTGCTACTTATGTTATTCAACGCTATTTGTCGAGCGGACAGGTATATTTAGACAAGTGGAAACGTAACCACGCACATACTTTTACGCATGTATGTATGCATGAATATATATATATATATATTATATATATATATATATATATATGTATATGTATATGTATATTATATATGTATATTATATATATATATATATATATATATATATATATATTATTCATATATATATGTGAGTGTATGTATGTATATATATATATGTATTATGTATGTCATATATATATGTATATATATATATATATATATATACATACATCCATATATATATATATATAAGTACTAAGGGTAAAAGTTATCATTAAAAAATAACAATTTATACTAGTGGGTAGCATGCGTTAAAAACGTCCAAGGACTGCAACTTATATTCAAATATAAGAGGAAACCTCCTTTTGGAGTCGGTAAAATAAGCGTGGTTAGACGACTGGCGTCTACTTTCAGCATGTACGGAAACTACTTAGTGGCTTTCCGCTTAGATTTCTGTGTGTGTATATCATTCAACCACGGTAGTGGTTGAATATATTCTTAAGTCCACCATTTCGTCAATCGCAGTAGCTTCCAAGTTATACAACGAATTCAGTTCTCAATTAAATGGCAAACTGTTAATAGTTTTAAAGAGGACATCTCAGCTACGCACTGGCATAAATAGTTTGAGATTTGGTTCAGTAGAAAACCAGTTACATCGAAATATCTGCGACCTCAAGGGGGGCAGTAAAGCAGATATTCATCTTCAATTAACATAAATTTTTAATTTTTAAATTAAAAGTATGCCTTTCTTAGGCTTAAATGATAGAAAAATGCACGAGGAATTCAGAATTGCTAGTCGCATTGAAAAAGAGTTATGAGATAAAATGTTACGAAATTCATGTCAGTAAGTAAGGGAGTAACGCTTTAGCAATAAGAATAAAGAATATATTTCTAAAATGAATGTTTACTTTCTAAGGTGGTGAGCTGGCAGAAACGTTATCGAACCGGGCGAAATGCTTGAGGGTATTTCGTCTGTCTTTACAGTTTTGTGTTCAAATTTCGTTTAGGTCGACTTTGACGTACAAATTATTTAATTTTTTTTTTAACTAAACACTTTCAAACTTTTGATACTGTAGAATATGTCACATAGAACAGGATTTATTCTTAACGTTTTTGACAAAATTTTGTATATTAGAAGTTATTTCGTCAGAAGTTACAGAGTGACAATGAACAAATTTGTGTTTGATAAGTGCCAATACACGAAACTCTCAGCGTTTCACTTACTCTCTAAATTAGGCCGATGATATATATATACATATTACATATATGTGTAAAAAATTCTCATCATGCAATTGAACCAATGAAAGAGTCACTACCTGGTCGCTCGACACGCTGAAAACAGCAGCCAAATTATCCCCCTACTTAAATCATACGCTTATTGTATGTAATGTCCTAGATTATCCTTAAAAAAAACGGTTTGCTGCAGGCTGAAATGTCTTTCATGATACGTTTGCAGTATCGGGGTTTATTTGAGGCTAACTAACAACAACATTATGATCAATTTCTATATTAATACCTGCACGATTTTCACTAAAAAAAAAAAAATTGATTTTTTTTATGTGGAATCAAGTACCATGACCTCCTAATATGCTGCAAACCTATTATTTTGGTTCAGAAAAGATGAGGTGGGTGGTTCCCCCACAAAATCAGGGAATCATTGGAAATTTTTTTTTTTCGTTGAATGAATTCCTATGACCACCTAATATTGCAAAATTAGGTCACTTAAGGTGAGCCTGGTAACTGATAGTTTTGGGATCTTGTTGTTTGTAACTTTTGGTGAGCCATGGTGCAACCAACAACATGGTAAAAATCCCTGCCATTAATTTGGTGTGGATGGGTAATATCAAATAATGCAGTCACAACATATATAAAATTAAAGACGAAAAAAATTGTAATATTATCATCACTTCATAAGGTAAAATCTTAAATTATTAATTGACACATTATTAATTATCTGATAACAGTAATGTCTGGTAAAATCATGGATTACATAGAAAAATGCGAGCATGGAGAGTCATATTCTTAAGATTATAAACCTAGAAATGTACAGGACAACTTATTACACCTGTAAAAGTATAGCTCAAGCTATTCTTGTATAGTAAAGAATAAGATACTTTTTACTTAAAATATTGCAGCTAAAATTAAAATTTGAGTACTAAAACTTACTTTATTATAGTTTACAAATAACACTATACTCATTTAAGTAGAATTTGGTTAATTTACTAGCTTAAATACAGAAAAAAGTGACTAATAAGACAAAATTACAAATTAGCTGAACAGTTTTGTACAATAAATTTAAAAGATGAGAACTGTAAAGAGTGATAAATTAGAACTGGCATTCTTTGCTGCAATATTTTAAGTAAAAAATTTCTTATACTTTACTAGAATACCATGTCCTATACTTTTACAGGTGTAATATCTTGTCCTGTACTTTTCCAGGTTTATAATCTTAAGAATATAACTTGACATCCTCACATTTTTCCATGTAACACATATATATAAGAAGTTTGGAAACGCCACTATATAAGATAAATTTTAATTTTCTTAGAGATTTTACATGTTTCGGTTCTTCTTGAAAAAACGAACCTTCTCAAAAATATTTTTAAAAGTTAAGTGTAATAATTATGAACTTTTTTATTACACTTAACTTTTAAAAATATTTTTGATAAGGTTCGCTTTTTACAAGAAGAACCGAAACATGTAAAATCTCTCAGAAAATTAAAATTTATCTTATATAATAGCGTTTTCAAACTTCATTTTTTTTATAAATATATACCCACTCGTATGCCTCCTACACTTTATATATATATATATATATATATTACATACAAAATTTAAAGGGCTGACCACTAAAAAGTGGACAGTCAATATGCTAGATATAGACGTCAAAATCACTATTTTCCATGAAGAATGTGTTCTCAAGAAAAAACTCAGCAAAAAACCAAAGTGTAAAAAATAAGCAAGACAAATGAAAATATACGAATAAAAAAACCATTACCTATGTACTCATCAGTTTCACTTGTTAATATTCACGTATATGTATATATGTGTGTGTATGTATATATATATATATATATATATATATATATATATATATATATATATATATATATATATACATATATATATATACATATATATATACATATATATATATACACACACACACACACACATATATATATGTATATATATATATACACACATATATATATATATATACACATATATATATGTATATATTATATATATATATATAGCTAGATAGATACAAAGATAAATAGATATACGTATGCATGTATATACGTGTAGGGGGTGAAGGTGCGAGGATTAGTTAGGGTATTCAGTCACGGTTTTATATGGTTATGAGTTCGATTCTCGAGGGCGCGTTGTGTCTTTCACATCGCTCCAGTCCATTCACCTTGCAAAAATTGGTAGTACTAGACTACATTAAGGGTACGCTTGTCTGTGGATTGCTCTGACGCGTGCAAATATTCTGCAGGAGGCAGCGAAATTCTAGATGAATTGTTGTCATGTCACTGCATCCTCTATATATGA
>NC_043012.1:57792699-57807699 GCF_006345805.1 Octopus sinensis | reverse complement strand
CTTGTACAGGATATTTTAAATTCATTTTTTCATTTATTTTGAAATTGTATTTGTGTTTGTTTGTTTTTGTATTTGCATTTTGCTGTTTCCTTCCTCTTTTATATTCTGCTTATTTAAGTCACTGGACTGCGACCATGCTGGGGCAACGCCTGGAAGGATTCTAGTCGAACAATTCTGTTTTTCTTTTCTTTTTCTTTTCTTCTTTATTTAATCTGATATTGATTCTATCAGATTGTCCTTGCTGAACTGCTATGCTACGAGGAAGTAAACAAACTCACGCCGATTATCAAGTGATCTATATGAGAGTGACAAAAACAAAGATATGCACACACACGATTTTATTATCATTTTCATCTCGAACAGTGATTCATAACTAGGGTTCTCATGACTCTTGTGACCCCTGTAAGAGTTCGTTGTCTAAATATATATGCAATAAATTGGTTACGCTCCCACAATACACAAAAAACATTTGAAGAATTTTTTGCTACAATCCTGATAATATTCAATTAAAAGAATACAAAATACGAATTTTTAAAAGCACCGTTCTCTCTCTCTCTCTCTCTCTCTCTCTCTCTTTCTTCCTCTTTTCCCCCCTCTCTCTTTCTTTCTCTCTCTTTCTTTCTCTCTCTTTCTTTCCCTCTCTTTATTTCGCTCTCCCTGTATTTCCCCTCTCTTTCTGTTTCTCTGTCTCTTTCTTTCTCTATCTCTCTATTTCTCTCTCTCTCTCTCTTCCCCCTCTCTCTCTCTGTCTTTACTTCTCTATCTCTTTCCCTCTCTTTCTTTCTTTCTTTCTTTCTTTCATTCTTTCTTTCTCTCTTTCTTGCTCTCTCTCCCTTTCCTTCTCTTTCTCTCTCTCTCTTGCCCTCTTTTTCTCCCTCTCTCTTGCCTTCTCTTTCTCTTTCCTTCTCTCTTTCTCTCTCTCTTTCTCACCCTCTTTCTTTCACTCTCTCTGTCTCTCATTCCCTCTCTTCTCTCCTCTCCTCTCCCTCTCTCCCTCTCTCTCTCTCTGAGAGGAATCAACTGTGTTTAGGGTAGATCGGAACTCTCCAGGTTTAAGATAATCAAGACAAGCTGAACGCCACAGCGGCACCCTAAACATTCCATCGGGTGTTTCACTGCACAACGAATTTCAATGAACACAGTTTGTCGTTATTGATCTTGTAGTGGTTTAGTCCAGCTAATCTGTGATCGACCTATCTTTAAAAAGTCTCCATCCGTGACCATCCTCTTTTTTTTTTCTGCATAGTGGAAAAACTATATCATATTATCCAAGGAGTTTGATCTAAGGGAGATTTAGCTGCTATTACTTTTAGATTAAACGACTGCATAGAGAGTCGCAATCCGTGAAGTAGCCAGTGGGGTCATTTTTGTTATTATTTTTGTTTTATTATAGCCCCAGGTCAGTCATGATCAATACACTTAATGTGGAAACCATTCTCATTTTTATTCAGGCAACATTATCCAATATCACCCTTTTAAAGACGATAGGGTGAGATTTAAGGGAAATTTACTACTAGGTTAAGTAACCACATAGATACTCTTAAATGACCCCTAACAGTGTAGGTTGTTCATATTTGCTCTGTTGTTGTTGTTGCTGTTACTGCTGCTGCTCCGGATTAACACTGATCAATGTATTTCCGACCGTGACCTTGCAAGTAAATTAAAATCTTGTTCAGACTACATTATCCAAAATCACTCACAGCTTAGACAGTAGACTGCGAACTGTGGGAAATTCGGTTGCTATTTCTCGCCTATCAAAGGACCATCTAAGGGTTTAATTTTGGCTCATCTATCTATCAAGTTCTCTCTCTCTCTCTCACACACACACACACACACATACAACTCACTCTCTCCTATATATATATATATATATATATATATACGCATTATACAGTTATAGCAGCGATGACTAAATCAGCGGAACTAAATGGTGATCCCATATCTATTATCGCGGCTGCATTCAGAACGAGGCTTCACTTTTGCTTTTTAATTTTTTTTTATTTCCCCGGAGAGTTTTATACAATATGTCTGTTCTATTGACTAATACATCTCATCCCTACCAAACTTCGGCCCCTTGCGTCAGAAAAAAAAAAAAAGGGAAAATTCAGTAATTATTCTCTATAGATTACAAAAATGTCCGAGATGGTAGAGATATGAACTAAAAAGCTAAAAAGCTTTCATATTTTTTAATGGCGTTCTTTTCGTCTCGAAACCGAGATCAAGACCGTGATTGATATTATTTTTTTTCCTCTCGTAAAATGTCGGGTGTCGATAGGATGAATAGTGTTAGCCTAGTAATATAATGGTGACGGTTACTCGATGATTTCCTGTTTCTCGCTCACCCTCAACCCATAACCTTGTGTTAGACCGTGGAATCATTCTTCCTTGTGAATTAATGGAACTGCAGAAGCATTAAATGTAATATTTGCCGAACAGAGATGGGGACATTGGAATTATTTTCATACATATGCGTCTCAAATGCAGACATTTCGTAATGTGGTTGTAATGAACAACGCCTTGGTGCATTCTGTATCTGAAATAGATGCCAGAATCTTCTAGGAAAAGCTGAATAGCAAGCGATCAGGATATCAAAACCTAACTACTTAAAAGATTTTGAAGCCCCATATATATATATGTAATTTAAATAAGTACTCGAGGATTTACGGCACTTATTTTATCGGCCCCGAAATGATAGAAAGTAAAGTCGACTTCGGCGGATTTTGAACTCAGAACGGAGACGAGTGAAATCCCGCTAAGCATTTTACTCGATGCGGCAACGATTCAGCCATCCCTCCACCTCACAAACTTTCTCTACAACATATGTAATTTAAATATAAAAATAATAAACCATAAAACAATTTCTATTTTTCAAAATGAAAC
Organism: Octopus sinensis; assembly: GCF_006345805.1. Classification (NCBI taxonomy): domain Eukaryota; kingdom Metazoa; phylum Mollusca; class Cephalopoda; order Octopoda; family Octopodidae; genus Octopus; species Octopus sinensis. Next base: position 57,804,819 of record NC_043012.1, on the reverse strand, counting down.
AAAACTAGCAGTAAAATGGAATATAATGTTTATTTTTGTATATCTTCACTTTATTCATATTTGAAAAGTTTTCCCCTGCTTTTTCTAATTGCAAAGTCTTTGATGAGGTCCCCTCTATGGCACCATTGCCACTTCAAAATTATATCTACGATCATATAAACCACTTCGCATATTATTTTAGCAAGTTTAGAGTGATTTCTTTTGTACCGTAAAACATTTGCCATTTCTGTGATGCCCCCACCTTCTTTTGATGCCCTGAGCACTTATTTATTTTGCCTAATCGTTAATCCAGCACTGGATTCGGATTTCATTGATGTCTATACGTGGGGGTCTAAATATGCTTTCTATTGTAGACACAAGCCTCGAAATTTTTGGGGGGGGAGCTAGTTGGTAACATCGACCTAAATGCCCAGCTGGTACTTATCTCATTGATACCGAAAAGCTGAAAGGCAAAGTCGACTTCATCGGAATTTGAACTCAGAATGTAAAGACGGACGATATACTGTTAAGCATTTTGTTTGACGTGCAAACGACTCTACCAGCACGCCGCAAAAAATGTCCAATAATCCGCTTGTATATCGAATGCGATTCTCCGTCTCTAATTCCCCACAATGAACCGTTGGTCATTGGGAGAAAGAGAAATTAAGACCAAACCAGAGCCAAACCAAAATAATAATCATAATACTCCTTTCTATTATAGGCACAAGGCTAGAAATTTGGAGGAGGGGGATAGTCGATTACATCGACCCCAGTGCATAACTAGTACTTATTTTATCGACCCCGAAAAGATGAAAGGTAAAGTCCAACTCGGCGGAATTTGAACTCAGAACGTAACGACGGACGAAATATGGCTAAGCATTTTGCCCTGAGCGGTAACGATTCTACCAGCTCGCCGCTTGAATAATAATAACAGCAACAACAGCAACAACAACAACAATAATAATAATAATAATAATAATAATAATAATAATAATAATAATAATAATAATAATAATAATAATAATAATAATAATAATAATAATAATAATAATAACCTTGTAAGCTTACTTTTTCTGAATTCATGTAAATTAATTTTCTCTCTGGATCGTCATAGAATATCAATAAGAGAACCATTTTGACATGAATTGATTCCGTTTTATCATTCGAATTCTTAGTTTTCTTCTTCCTTTTCTTCTGTGTCGTTTCTTCCTCTTCGTCTTCTTTTTCGTTTTCTGCTGTTTCTTTTTCTTTTTCATCATCTTCGTCTTTTTCTCATCTCCTTATCTCCTCTTTCTTCTTCATTTTTCTCATTTTCTTCCAAGTTTTTTTTGTTGTTCCTTCCTCTTCTACGCTTTCTCCTCTTCCTCCGTCATCATCATATCCTAGGCTTTCTTCCTCTTCTTCTTCTTCTTCTTCTTTTCTTCTTCCTTTTCTTCTTCTTCGTCGTCTTCTCCATTTCCTTCTCCTTTTTCACCTTCTTCCTTTTCTTCTTTTTCTTCTTCTTCATCTTCTCATCCTCCTCCTCCTTCTCCTTCCTCTTCTCCATTTCCTTCTCTTTCTTCTCCTTCTTCATCATCATCATCACCATATCCTACGCTTTCTTCTTCATCGTCTTCTTCTTCATCGTCTTTTTCACCTTCTCCATTTCCCTCTCCTTCTTCACCTTCTTTCTTTTCTCCTACTCCTCCTCTTTCTTCTCCTCCTCCTTCATCTTCCCACTTCTCATCCTCCTTCTCCTCCTCCTTCTTCTCTCCTTTCCTCCTCCTTCTAATTCTATTTCTACTTTATCATCGACGTCTTCCAACATTATGATGTATTTTTCCGTGGTCGATGTTAGCAACGATATAGATTAGATATAGATTACTTCTATTTCAGCAGGAAAACTGAAAACTCTTATTTTCTAAACACTTTCTTTACTTTCCTTTTTGTATTTCTTCTTAAAACTATGAATATTCTATAACGAATTTTTGTTAGTTCTTTTGTTTGTTTGCTTTTTTTCTCTGGCTACATAACCCCATTTATTTATACTTTTATAATAAATATCTGAACATTTTTCTCTAGACGTTTCCTATACAAAATGTAGAACAACTTTGTTTCAATCTCTTTACATCTGTCATCTTGCTTTTCACATGATAGATCTCTGTTCCATGTGCTTATTGAACAAGAAAGATCATGTTCATATAAAAATCCTTCATGTAATCATATTTACGAATCTTCTTCTGTTGCTCAAACGCATCTCGTAAGCAGAAATGTATTTCACAATCACTGCTCTGTTAAACATGATTTAATAAAAATTAATTATATTTTAGATTACATTGGCCTTTTTTTTTTCTAGTAGCTATGTTTTTACTTAAGATATCAAACTTAAAATAGATAATCTTTGTGCAATAAGTATTTTGCTAACAGATTATATAATAAAAATTAAATTATATTTCAATCTACGTTGGCCTTTTTTTAGCAACAATTTTATGAAACTTAAAATTGATAATCCAGATTGAATAAGTATTTAGCTACCAGCTGAACGATTGCACAGAAATAAGACGCCTTCCACCACGCTACTAATTATGGTTTCTTATTTAGTTACATCCAGCTTTTTATTGTTATTTTGTTGCTTTTATTTATTCTCAGGTCATTCCTTACAGAGTAGACCCATGGTCGAATACATTCAAAAACATTCCCTATATGGTCATATCACCTGTATTTTGGTTGTGGATATTTAATATTAGATTATCTCATAAGTGGAGGTGCATGGCTTAGTGCGTAGAGTACTCTTTATCGTCTCAGAAGGTTGCTCCTTAATCAGCATTCTACTTCCAGAATTATTCTTAACAATCTTGAAGAAACTATGCATCGACGACGAGAATTATGGCGATTCGTCAAGGTAGAGGAACCCTGAAATGATCCTAAAATAATTTATTCAGAATTAACTGGAGGCTGTTACCGATAGTTACTTGTGACTTGGTCATAAACATAATGTAGTACGCATGAGTGCATACGAACTTTTGATCCCTCCGTTACTGTTTGATAGTCAAAAATCCCCCCCTGACTCTGCTGTTGTTGTTTTTGTCTTTTTCTTCTTCATCTTCTTCTTCCAATCAGGACTCACGCCATTAGCCACAAAGAATAATCTCTAATTCGAGCCTACTCTAATCTACAAAGAATTCGTGTGGCAACGTGAAGATCCACCCACCACACGCGATAGACTGGCGGTTGCACGGGCGCGAAAGCTACGTTGTTATCCTCATTCCGTAAACGGTGGCTTTTAACGGGTGGAGAGCTGAACCATCCTGGGGTACAGAGCATTCGCAATCTAGACTAGGGTCTGAAAATTTACCACACTATAGTGGGTTACACCATGGTTCCTCTGCTTTGTGGTAGAAGTAGGAAGAAAGAGTGAGAGAAAGTTGTGGTGAAACAGTACAACGGGGTTCACCCCCACCCCGCCGGAGCCTCGTGGAGCATAGGTGTTTTTTGCTCAATAAACATTCAAATGCCTGGTCTGGGAATCGAAACCGCGTTCTTACGACCGTGAGTCCGCTGCCCTAACCATTGAGCCATTGCGCCTCCACTTCCGCTGTTGTTTGTTAAACAGTTGTTGAAGTAGTAATTGAGAATCTACGCGTTCGTTCGCTTTTCATGAATGAGCTTCGAAAGCTCTCTATCAGATAAGTGTCTACCGTCTTGAAAGCGAAAGTAAGCAGTTCCCGACATGTTGCGCACGATAAATGAAAGCTAGGATGGTCAGAGGCACAGCACATGTTAACGTTTAAGTAAAACTGTTCTGCATTTAGGTATCGGTAAGAAACATTTGATCGATCAGGGCTCAACAACAACAAACAGCAACAAACAACAAAAGCCAGAAGAAAAAACGTAATGCTGCTTTTATTACATAAGAGTTAAACGAAGAGTTGGAGTTTGGCATAATTGATAGAACAACGGAGACTTTTCTCTATAATACTGCTTTCAAATTTTGGGGAGGGCGGGAGCGAGGGAGTGGATTACATCACACCATTATTTACGCTATTTACATTCGACGGATATTTGTCCTCATTTTGTTTGTTGTTAACCCAACATTTTGGCTGATATACCCTCCAGCCTTCTTCAGGTGTCTTGGGGGAATTTCGAACATGGGTTCCCATTCCTAAGGTATTTTTCGATGTTATTATTATTGTTGTTGTTGTTGTTGTTGTTGTTCAGGTCACTGCATGGAATCGAACTCGGAAACTTGGTTTCCGATTCCAAGCAGCGACCTGAACAATAATAATAATAATAATAATATCGAAAAGTACCTTAGGAATGAGAACCCAATTTCGAAATTTCCCAAGACACCTGAAGAAGGCTGGAGGGTATATCAGCCGAAAAGCTTGGTTAACAACAAACAAGATGAGGACAAATATCTTTCAAATGTAAATAATGTAAATAATGTACATAATTCCTCATCTCTTAAATATAGAACTGTACATCACTCCAGTATTCAACTGGGGTTTGTTTTATCGAACCCGAAAGCATGAAAGGCAAAGTTGACCTTGGCGTCATTTGAAATATTGCTAAGCATTTTTTGCTCGACACGGCAACGATTCAGCAACCTCGCCGCCTCAAAACATTCTGTACAATATTGTTTTCAAATTTTGACACTAGGCCAACACATTTGGAAGAGGCGGGCGGGGTAAGTCGATTACATCGGCTCCAGTACTCAACTGGTACCGTAAATTTTCGCGTATAGTCCGCTCTTGAGTATAATACACAGGGGATTTTTAGGGGGCTGTACCTCTGAAAAACCTAAGCCTTGTGTATAATAAGTACTCCTTCTCTAACTTGAGTCAAGGAGGTCTATATAATGTCCTTGGTTTGTAAAACAGTGTACGGTAACGTCCTTTATTATTATTGTATATATGGCAGAATGCAAACGTGTGGCTTTTTTGTACATTTTGTTTGCAGAAAATAAAGAAATAACAGTAATAACGTTTAATAAATGTTGCTTGCTGCAAGTTATGGATGATTCTTTTATGACTTCATTGCTTTCAGGCTTAGCTTAAGGTATTTTCGCGCCCGACATCACAAAATGCGTCTGAATAAACATTGCTGGAGAGCAAATAGAGTCTCGGACATGGCTTAGAAAATAATTTTCATTTTTAACTTCGTATATAGTACGCACTAGGGATTTTGACCTTTAAATTTTTGGGGGAAATGCGGATTATACTCGAGGATTTACGGTACTTATTTTATCGGCCCCGAAATGATAAAAAGTAAAGTCGACTTCGGCGGAATTTGAACTCAGAACGTAGACGAGTGAAATGCCGCTAAGCATTTTGCTCGATGCGGCAACGATTCAGCCATCCCTCCACCTCACAAACTTTCTCTACAATATTGAAATATGCCAATTAACTTTATGAGATCAAATCCCACCAATAGTTATTTCGTCTTTGTTTTGTTGTTGTTATTGTTCTTTTTCCAGATGGAAGCAGAAGAAAGAAAATACAAATATCAGTAATACACGGAGGTTGAATCAAAGGATTGCACGCTATGAGCAAATAAAGTTGTTCTTGTAGCAATGTTAGAAATCAATTTTATAGCGTTTTCCTTTCCGCCATTCTTGTAAGAGGGAGGTGGGGAAATTAATAAATAAACTCTGGTTTCGGTTTAATTCGAAACAGCAAACAAATATTGAAAGACCAGCATCAGCTATTATCAATCATGCATTCATTCATTCAGCTATTCTTTCATTCATTCATTCCTTCATTCAATCATTCTTTCATTCAATGATTCGATTAAAACGTGACGCCATCATTGCATTTCATTTTCTTTCCATTTTATTTATTATTTTTCTTTTTACCTTTCACATAGAACGATTTTAGGATCTCAGAAACGTTTATTTTTTTGTTCGCTTTATATTTGTTTCCTATTATTTTGTTGGGATTTTTTTTTCATTGCAACAGAAGATTGAAAAAGAATAAACATGATTGAAGAAATAAATTATTTCTTTTATCTTTTTTACAAAATCTATTGAGATAAACATACACTGCGTAGTGACGGAGACGGCGGTTACACTTCTTCCTGAAAGATCTAAATATTACTGCATTTATCATATATAATCGCCCACACAATGCTTCTTTTAATACTATACATACATAGATTGTGATGTGTATTATTTAGAAAATTATGTAAACAACATTTTCATTATATCTGCATGCTGAATGTTCTAAACGTAGTAAATCTCAAAGCTGACTCTATTTAACATACTAATTCTTAAATCCTCTCACCGCCTTGCTGCATATATTTCATCAATTACATACCTTACACCAATGGTACAATATATACACAATAGTGCATACATACACATACAAACGTATATATATTATGTAATCTAAGTTCGGTCTATCAATATATGTATGTGTGTGTGTGCGTGCATGTGTGTGTGCGTGTATGTGTGTGTGTGCATGTGTGTGTTTATGTAGCTGATTGATAATCATTTGAAAATTCTAAGTCCCCCTTCTCTTTTACATGTATACATGTATATATGCTTTGTACATTTAAACCCAAAGTCTTTATCTGCTTATTTGAATTATTGTCTCTACATAGGAATATATATATATATATATATATATATAGCAATAATAATTCTCTAAACGAGATATAGACAGTAACTGCTCCATAACATAAGGGACATTAGCAATTTGAATGTGGCTAGGGACAGGGCAGGGCGGTGGGGGTGTTACTGATGCATTTAGCCCCAGGCGATCATCAACGTCACCAGATAGGCTGACACCATCACGGTGTCCTCTATCCTGCAAAGGGAGATCATTCCCCGAAGAAGCGGATGCCACATACGGACCCAGGTTTCAAGGTATTTGCCTATCGTCAACGCATGGCAGGCACCGCCCCTCGACGAACAACTTCCTGTGCAGGATCGGGGAATGATCTCCCTTTGCAGGATAGAGGACACCGTGATGGTGTCAGCCTATCTGGTGACGTTGATGATCGCCTGGGGCTAAATGCATCAGTAACACCCCCACCGCCCTGCCCTGTCCCTAGCCACATTCAAATGGCTAATGTCCCTTATGTTATGGAGCAGTTACTGTCTATATCTCGTTTAGAGAATTATTATTGCTGTCGAACAGATTTTCGAAATCAGTAAATGTATTTACGTGAAAATCTATATATAAATATCCTGCACAGGAAGTTGTTCTTCGAGGAGCGGTGCCTGCCATGCGTTGACGATAGGCAAATACCTTGAAACCTGGGTCCGTATGTGGCATCCGCTTCTTCGGGGAATGATCTCCCTTTGCAGGATAGAGGACACCGTGATGGTGTCAGCCTATCTGGTGACGTTGATGATCGCCTGGGGCTAAATGCATCAGTAACACCCCCACCGACCTGCCCTGTCCCTAGCCACATTCAAATGGCTAATGTCCCTTATGTTATATATATATATATATATAAATCCTTAAAATCCTTTAAAATGTTTTAGCCCGAAGGCCGCGGCCGTGCTGGGGCACCAGTGTGTGTGTATATATATATATATATAATTTCAACAATTGAGGGTAAAATTAATTAATTAATCAATTTCACCAAGTATTCAGTATGCAAAGGGACCAATGAAGGCGAATTCAAATTATTACATTATATAAAAGGGCTTAGTAAAATAAATTACTTTGCCGCATACTGAACTCATTAGAAATAGCAGCTAAAAAAACTTTCTTAAAGCTATTTCTAATACTTAAAGAAAACCTCTCTCATATAGTGTTTGCTCAATTCAACTCACGAAAGTATGGGGGTAGAGACATTAAAAAATCAAATGCAAAGGTTATTTGAGAACGTACGTTTCAAGATTAGTCAAACTCGACATTTCTATCATCAGCTCAGAACTCCTGGTTTGGATTTGAAAACACTGAAAGTGGGAGCATACCTTTCGGCTTCTTATCGCTTCTGAAGATCTGCTCGAAACTAACAGTGCCCGCAAACTCAAAAATGCAAGCGAAGAATTTCTGCTCTCCCCTTTCCACCAGCGTGGGTTAAAATCAGTAAACACTATGCTTTTTTCGGTAAAATCCGAGGCATTATATAGAGAGAGATGAATTATAATTTCAACAATTGAGGGTAAAATTAATTAATTAATCAATTTCACCAAGTATTCAGTATGCAAAGGGACCAATTAAGGCGAATTCAAATTATTACATTATATAAAAGGGCTTAGTAAAATAAATTACTTTGCCGCATACTGAACTCATTAGAAATAGCAGCTAAAAAAACTTTTTTAAAGCTATTTCTAATACTTAAAGAAAACCTCTCTCATATAGTGTTGCTCAATTCAACTCACGAAAGTATGGGGGTAGAGACATTAAAAAATCAAATGCAAAGGTTATTTGAGAACGTACGTTTCAAGATTAGTCAAGCTCGACTTTCGTGAGTTGAATTGAGCAAACACTATATGAGAGAGGTTTTCTTTAAGTATTAGAAATAGCTTTAAAAAAGTTTTTTTTAGCTGCTATTTCTAATGAGTTCAGTATGCGGCAAAGTAATTTATTTTACTAAGCCCTTTTATATAATGTAATAATTTGAATTCGCCTTAATTGGTCCCTTTGCATACTGAATACTTGGTGAAATTGATTAATTAATTAATTTTACCCTCAATTGTTGAAATTATAATTCATCTCTCTATATAATGCCTCGGATTTTACCGAAAAAAGCATAGTGTTTACTGATTTTAACCCACGCTGGTGGAAAGGGGAGAGCAGAAATTCTTCGCTTGCATTTTTTAGTTTGCGGGCACTGTTAGTTTCGAGCAGATCTTCAGAAGCGATAAGAAGCCGAATGGGTATGCTCCCACTTTCAGTGTTTTCAAATCCAAACCAGGGAGTTCTGAGCTGATGATAGAAATGTCGAGTTTGACTAATCTTGAAACGTACGTTCTCAAATAACTTTGCATTTGATTTTTTAATGTCTCTACCCCCATACTTTCGTGAGTTGAATTGAGCAAACACTATATGAGAGAGGTTTTCTTTAAGTATTAGAAATAGCTTTAAAAAAGTTTTTTTTAGCTGCTATTTCTAATGAGTTCAGTATGCGGCAAAGTAATTTATTTTACTAAGCCCTTTTATATAATGTAATAATTTGAATTCGCCTTAATTGGTCCCTTTGCATACTGAATACTTGGTGAAATTGATTAATTAATTAATTTTACCCTCAATTGTTGAAATTATAATTCATCTCTCTCTATATAATGCCTCGGATTTTACCGAAAAAAGCATAGTGTTTACTGATTTTAACCCACGCTGGTGGAAAGGGGAGAGCAGAAATTCTTCGCTTGCATTTTTGAGTTTGCGGGCACTGTTAGTTTCGAGCAGATCTTCAGAAGCGATAAGAAGCCGAAAGGGTATGCTCCCACTTTCAGTGTTTTCAAATCCAAACCAGGGAGTTCTGAGCTGATGATAGAAATGTCGAGTTTGACTAATCTTGAAACGTACGTTCTCAAATAACCTTTGCATTTGATTTTTTAATGTCTCTACCCCCATACTTTCGTGAGTTGAATTGAGCAAACACTATATGAGAGAGGTTTTCTTAAGTATTAGAATAGCTTTAAAAAAGTTTTTTTTAGCTGCTATTTCTAATGAGTTCAGTATGCGGCAAAGTAATTTATTTTACTAAGCCCTTTTATATAATATATATATATATATATATATATATATATATATATATATATTATATATATATATATATATATTCAATTTATGACGGCAATCTGGCTCCGTTAATCTAAAACCATTTCCAAACTGTAAGAATTAAATTATATATTTAACTTCATAACTAACTCTGTCTAGAGACGGAAATGAGAATGTGAATAATCTCAGTTAAGTAACAACAAGAAGAGCCATACTGACAGGAGGGATCCAAATTAACACACAAATAGCAGATATTTCCTTCATCTGCTTCCAAACGGATATCAACGCGATTTCGACACTAAAGGCAAGTTTTTTATTTCCACTGTAACAAACAGCCTTAAGCAAAAAAAAAAAAAGGACAGCGCTGTTTAGGAATATACAAACCAAATGTCTGTATCCTGATATTCTTACTACAAGTACTTACGACAAAGTCTAAGACATGCAAGTAATTATGACTTATTTTAAAATCTGTTGTATGCTTACAAACAAGGCTTATGAAACCTTCTGCAACCATATCAGTAATCGAACATACCAACGTATGCAAGAAAAGAAAATTCCAAAATAATTATTATTGATACAATTAACTAATGATAGTGGAGTTAGGTTTTTAGCTTTTTTCCAATCCTGGTCGATCCGACTCATGAATAAGAGCATTCTAACCGCCACTATTTCGTCTTCTTCCTATGTGCAGTGAGCCATAATCACATTAACTTACGAAACCTTTTATTAATACTCCAGACCGTGATTTGAGTAGAATTAGGCTGATATTTCTAGCACGTCGAACGGCCATGTGCACGCGTCTTTCTTTCTTTTTTTAAGTGACGGAGATGTAATTTGAGGCAGATTTGGATGCTATTTCTTGCAATTCAAGCGACTGCGTAAGCCCTGTCTCTTATTGGCGTGTGTATCGTATTGATTAACTTTACAGTTCATATCATTCTAATTATCATTAGTATTTACATCCCTGATCCATCAGAAATATGTTAGTAAGGTTACAACCGTGACCATCCTATCATTTTCAAGAGTATCTTCAACACGGCGCAGATGTGGCTGTGTTGTAAGAAGTGGGCTTCCCAACCAATGATTACCGGTTCAGTCCCACTCTCTGGCACTTTGGGCAAGTTTCTTCGCCTATAGCTTCCGACCGACCGAAATCTTACGAGTGAATTTGTCTCTATGTTAGAGAGACAGAAAGAGAGAGTGAGGGAGAGGCAGAGATGGTGGGAGAAAGACAGAAGGAGAAAGGGGGAGAGTGGGTGGGGGAGTGAAATATTGAGTGCGTACGTGGATGTGTTATTTTGCGTTTCACTTTGCCCTCGGCCAACATTTCACAACTGGTACTGGTTTGTGTATGTCTCCGTAGCTTAGCGGTTTGGATAAAGAAATCGATAGAATAAGATCCGTGCTTTAAAAATAAGTACTGGGGTCAATTCGCTGAAACCCTTCAAGACGCGGCCCCAGCATGGTCGCATCGCAAGGACCCAAACAAGTAAAACACAAAAGATATATGATAAAAGATATTTTAAAAAGCAAGTGTTCCACGTTAGAGAAATTTCGCTGCTGTTTCTAGCATGTCAAGTAAACCACATGGAAGTTCCTTCGTATGAAGTCCTACCGATGCACTTTGTTTCGTATTTCAATTTTTCGCGTTTTGATAGAAATTTAAGATGGCGTGAGATCGACCGACCTTTATTTAAGAGTGCGGACATCTTGACCATTTCGAAGCAAAGACAATGAGTAATGCAAGCCAAGTATTTGATTTTAACGAAAGTCACTCAGAACGTATCCATTTGAATTTGCCACAACAGATATGCCATGCATTCACGTTGCATTTTCCATCTATTGATATTCAAGTTAATATACAGAAATGCATCCCTTTCTCTCTCTCCCTCTCTCTCTCTCTTTCAAGTTTTGTGTGCTTACTGAAGTACATATGCCCTCAGGATACCTTGTGAAGTGGGTGTAGATCCTGAAAGCTGGCGTTTATCCAAACGTAGTTGAGAAATTGGCAGCGTCTCAGCTGTATTATCGATCTCCTATTAAAGATTAACTAAGAGAAGATAAAATAGCATAAAATACGATAAAATAGGATAAATTTAACGGACTCCTCATTACGGCGAATATATCCTACTGACCAAAATCTATTAACTCGACGAACGATTCCCGATGTAATATTTAAAATTAAGGTGATATTATTGAAGTACGATAAATATCACATACGTGTACAACTATCCTCATTTATCAAGGATGCATATTTATCACTAATCCGTGATAATATTGTACGCTGATAGCGAACCACGTTACGCTTATTACAAATTGATCTGTGATATCACGGGTCGGTGATCAACGATTCCACTTGGACCACAAAAGCGCACTCCGGCGATCCCCAACAACAGTGGTTCTCGACCAGAGTCTATATGACCCTTGGGGATCCATATATGGTTTTTAGGTAAATTGGGGATCCACAGTAGTATTTTAAGGG
>NC_043012.1:57782699-57787699 GCF_006345805.1 Octopus sinensis | reverse complement strand
GGGAGGGGGCCAGTCGATTAAATTAACTCCAGTATGCAACTGGTACTTAATTTATTGACCTCGAAAGGATGAAAGGCAAAAAGTCGACCACGGCGGAATTTGAACTCAGAACGTAACGGCAAACGAAATAACTATTTCTTTACTACCCACAAGGTAGAGTGGACAAACAAGGACATACAAAGGGATTGAGTCGATTACATCGACCCAAGTGCGTAACAGGTACTTAACTTATCGATCCCGAAAGGATGAAAGGCAAAAAGTCGACCTAGGCGGAATTTGAACTCAGAACGTAAAGACAGACGAAACACCGCTAAGCATTTCGGCCGGAGTGCTGACGTTTCGTAATTCTTTATTGCCCACAAGGGGCTAAACATAGAGGGGACAAACAAGGACAGACAAATGGATTAAGCTGATTACATCGACCCCAGTGCGTAACAGGTACTTATTTAATCGACCCCGAAAGGATGAAAGGCAAAGTCGACCTCGGCGGAATATGAACTCAGAACGTAACGGCAGACGAAATACCGCTAAGCACCTTGCCCGGCGTGCTAAAATTTCTGCCAGCTCACCGCCTATACATTAAGAAACTGTATACTTCAGACCTGGTCGAAACGAAGTCATCCCGTACTCGACCGTAAGAGCAGCAGATACGTATTTCGCTGAGTTGCAACCAGTCAGTGTCACGTACTCGTACCACTTCTGACAAGAGATCGAATCAGCCAGACAGAAATGATTAGAAATAGTCTATAATCTATACACTGGCTGGCTATTGAGAAACAATGACCGAACGGCACAATAGAAATAACTCAAGCTTGCTTCCCAACCACATGGTTGCGGGTTCAGTCCCACCGCGTGGCACCTTGGGCAAATGTTTGCTACTTTAGCCTCGGGTCGACCAAAGCCTTGTGAGTGGATTTGGTAGACGGAAACTGAAAGAAGCCCATCGTATATATATATATATATATATATATATATATATATATATATATATATATTGTTGTTGTTGTTGTTGGCATCCTTTTGTCTCGGGAGTTGCGCATAAACTAATCCAGTCTGGTTTTTACACTTCATATCCTCTCCAGTCTCCTCACCAGTCTTGCGCAGGGCTGGGCTAGATATAAGAAAATCCTGGGTAGCCCAATCGTCAGGATTCCTCTCTAGACCTTGCTGACGTAGTCCGAAGGATTGCAGAGCATTACGTTTGGCACCAGCTTGGTTGCAGGAGCTGCCGGAAGTGTCGAGTCAAACACTATACCTATTTCTTTATTACCCACAAGGGGCTAAACACAGACATAGGTATTAAGTCGATTACATCGACCCCAGTGTGTAACTGGTACTTAATCTATCGATCCCGAAAGGATGAAAAGCAAAGTCGACCTCGGCGGAATTTGAACTCAGAACGTAACGACAGGCGAAATACCGCTGAGCATTTCGCCCGGTGTGCTAACGATTCTGCCAGCTCCGCCTAACAGGACTCCACTCCGGATTTCGTTGACGGTTGTCTCCTTTCTGTAAGGGGCCCATACGGGGGGGGGGGGTACTGTCAGCCGGAGCCAGCTGAGCCCGGGACTCGTGACAGGTAGGGTCGTCTTTCCCTGAAGAAGTGAAGAAAATTGCTACCCATCACCTAAATATATATATATGTGTGTGTGTGTGTGTGTGTGTGTGTGTGGTATGTGTTGTTTGTGTCTGTGTTTGTCCTCCCACCATCGCTTGATAACCGATGTTGGTGCATTTACGTCCCCGTCACTTAGCGGTTCTGCAAAAAGAGACCGATAGAATAAGTACGAGGCTTAGAAAGAATAAGTCAGGGGGTTTATTTATTCGACTAAAGGTGGTGCTCCAGCATGGCCGCAGTCAAATGACTGAAACAAGTAAAAGAGTATATAACATAGCATATATTTGTTGCAAAGCCACAAGCTGCAGTTTTTTTTTGTCCGACAAAATCCTTTTATAAACGTATCATGTCAAGAAAACAGAATATACTTGAGAACCAAGCGAAACGAAATCGTTAGGAAGCGAATGAGAGAGCGATAGACACGTACTTCGCGACATACGTGAAGCTAAAAAAATCTGTGACTTGTCAGCGTCACGTATTCTTGTCATTGCCGTAACGAGATCACATTAGCAAATCTGAGATGCATATGGATAGGGTATAAATAATACATTGGTTTATATATATAGAGAGCGACAGGTCCCTAAGTGGAGTTCAAAATGCTTGTCGCAGTGAACCGTTCAACTGAACTACGTAATTTTATGTGGCTGGCTATTCCATATATATTTGTATTCTGGCAGGCTTACATGCATGTTTCAGGGCCTACATAATTTCACTCACACAACTCCTGGTCAAACTGAAACTATAATAAGAAATATTTTTTGCTCTTTTACACCATTAGTTATTCAGGCATTGGAATGCGATGAACACGAGCACCATTTCAAATGGGTTTTGTCGAACAAATTAACCCCATAATATATTCTGAAGCTAGATGTAAAAAAATCCTGGGTAGCCCAATCGTCAGGATTCCTCTCTCGACCTTACTGACGTAGTCCAAAGGAGTGCAGACCATTACGTTACAGGATATATATATATATATATATATATATATACACATACATATATATATATATATATATACACATACTTACGTATTTATATATATATATATATATACACATACATATATACACATATACACATATATATATATACGTACATATATATATATATATATATATATATATATATATGTATATATATAATATGTATTGTATATATATGTGTGTGTGCGCGCGCGTATATGTATGTATTTGCTCATATATATATATATATATATATATATATATATATATAAACAAAGATAATGCGATACAAGAAAATTAATTATAATCGCCGGTGTGTTTATTTGCTCATATATATATATATATATATATAGTATATATATATATATACAGAGAGAGAGAGAGGAGATGCATATATATAGATGCATAGTATACATGTATATGGAGAACCACAAACAGATCCAATAATAGTCTACATGTGTGTATGTATGTATGTATGTATGTATGTATGTATGTATGTATGTATGTATGTATGTATTATCATTATTATTTATCCTAAGCATATATAGACCTGCTCACCTAGCTAGTGATATGACGTCATTTAAAAGCTAAACATGCAAGTGTATTGTGAACTGCGATAATCTGGTTGATTCTGTGGTACCGTGAGATATATATATATATATTATATATATATAAACAAAGATAATGCGATACAATAAAATTAATTATAATCGCCGGTGTATGTATTTGCTCATATATATATATATATATATATATATATATATATATATACAGAGAGAGAGAGAGAGAGATGCATATATAGATGCATATGTATACATGTATATGGAAGAACCAACAACAGATCCAATATATAGTCTACATGTGTGTATGTATGTATGTATGTATGTATGTATGTATGTATGTATGTATGTATGTATGTATTATCATTATTATTTATCCTAAGCATATATAGACCTGCTCACCTAGCTAGTGATATGACGTCATTTAAAAGCTAAACAATGCGAAGTGTATTGTGAACTGCGATAATCTGGTTGATTCTGTGGTACCGTGAGATATATATATATATATATATATATATATATATATATATATAGACATGGGTCCGGGTTCAGTCCCACTGCGTGGCATCTTGAGCTTTGTCTTCTACTATGGCCTCGGGCCAAACAAAACCTTGTGAACTCAAACAAGCCCGTCGTATATATGTGTATGTGTGTGTGTGTGTGTGTGTGTGTGTGTGTGTCTGTGTGTGTCTATGTTTGTCCCCCTAGCACACCTGCTGGTGTGTTTACGTCCCCGTAACTTAGCGATTGGGCAAAAGAGACCGATAGAATAAGTACTGGGCTCACAAAGAATAAGGCCCGGGGTCGATTTGTTCGGCTAAAGGCGCTGCTCCACCATGGCCGCAGTCAAATGACTGAAACAAGTAAAAGAGTAAAAGAACTTGAAATGGAGAATAAATAACAATACCAGACAAGAAGAGGACGTGCACAGGGAATGTATTAGTTCGGGGATCTGTAGAAAGCGACACAAAGGTGAAAGTGGGAAGTCCAAAGAAGGGAAAGAAATCATTAAAACAGCACGTGTGTAGTTACATTTGTTGAGGCCAAATCTAAACTAAAACACGCGTTCCGAAAACGCTGCGCTGTGCTGTAGGATCGCATCCGACTTCAAGTAGTTGCGAGATAGAATTCGAACTACAGTTCTCTATTCAAGAGATGAGGAGTTATGTACATTATTTACATTTGACGGATATTTGTCCTCATCTTGTTTGTTGTTAACACAACGTTTCGGCTGATATACCATCCAGCCTTCATCACCACTACGCCATATACCCACGGGCATATGGCGTAATGGATACGAGCGCGGGCTGCTAACCCCAAGATTCGGAGTTCGATTCCAAGCAGTGACCTAAAAAATAATAATAATAATAATAATAATAATAATAATAATAATAATTTAAGAAGAAGAAGAAGAAGAAGAAGAAGAAGAAGAAGAAGAAGAAGAAGAAGAAGAAGAAGAAGAAGAAGAAGAAGAAGAAAAAAAAAAAAATAATAATAATAATAATAATAATAATAATAATAATAAATGCCCTGATGCAGTACCAGACAGTGGCTCTCTTGGCTTCTGATCTTAACTGATTGGAAGTGTTATCATGTACATTGTTTTGTCTTGGTATAAAAGATGGGCTACAGCAAATATTCTGCTCAATATTACACATTTGCTCGTCAGTTGTTTGACCTTAACCAGTTGACCATGTCCCTTAGTGGCTGACGATATGTGTATCTATGATCATGAGCAGAAGTAGTGGGCGAGCATCATAGCCGTGTGTTGAAAGGAATTCTTTGAGGTTTGGAAAATTCACCTTTGGAAACATAGTTGGTTCGTTCAACATCCTTAAACAATCCTTATTCAGGGACCTC
>NC_043012.1:57772699-57780199 GCF_006345805.1 Octopus sinensis | reverse complement strand
ATTATTATTATTATTATTATTATTATTGAGAATGACGGGAAGGTGAACAATACATTATACGTAAATATCAGCCACAGCTACACACACATAGGTAAACACGTAGAGACACACACACATACACACACAGAAACACACATATCCACACAGGTACTTATATATACATTTAATATTTTATGTAAGATATAAATACATATATACATGAGTAAATATATACATGAATATATATATATATATATATTATATATACGTGTGTGTGTGTGCGTGCATGTGTGTGTGTGTGTGTGGTGTGTGTATGTGTGTGCGTGTGTATGGAAGTGATGTGTATGTATGTGTGTGTGTGTGTGTGTGTTGTGTGTCTGTATGTGTGTGTGTGATTCTTAGGAATGAAATGCTAACGTTAATCTTATTCGGAAGTCTTTTATTATCAAAGGTGTCATTGATTCGCAAGAATAATAAT
Source organism: Octopus sinensis (assembly GCF_006345805.1). Taxonomy (NCBI): domain Eukaryota; kingdom Metazoa; phylum Mollusca; class Cephalopoda; order Octopoda; family Octopodidae; genus Octopus; species Octopus sinensis. The sequence continues at coordinate 57,779,742 of NC_043012.1, read as the reverse complement.
AGGAATCTTAGTTTTATTCTTTTTTTCTTACCTATTATTAATGAACGTGATCTAATTCGTGTATGTAAAAATTATGGCATTTTTAATTACTCCCTCTGCGTGCATTCTGGATAAAACTTCAATGCAAAATTTACATTCCTTCGTCTTGTAGCAGCAAAAAGAAAGAAAGAAGTTACAAAAATATAAGTATGTGTTTTAACAGAAGCTTTTGTAGTCTAATGAAAATGTTTTCAAAAGTATTTTTGAAGTATATTTTTAGTTATGTGTAAAGCTACAACAAAATTGGAGGAGAAAAAAAAATTCAGAAATGAATAATAATGAAATATAAATTCTAACAAAAAGATATTCGAAAATTATTGGTGATAAAGATCGTCAAAGTTCGAGTTTACAAACGTGAAATAGGGTAAATATTAAAATATGTATACATACAATCATACATTTGCACGCACACACACACACATACACACACGCATATATATATATATATATATATATATACGCACTCAAAGATAAGAGATGTGAATATATATATACATATATATACGTATATATACATATATATATATGTATATGTATGTGTATATGTGCACATACATGTGTGTATACACACACACACACACACACACACACACACACACACACATATATATATATATATATATATATATATATATATTCAAGAAAGTGCTGTTGTTTTTTCCTTGATATTGATCTTGTATAATATTTCCTCTTATATAGGAGAGCTAAATAAATGGATATCTATTTGTCTGAGTCAAACTTTCAAAGCAACGAACCAACGATATATACACACATTTCTCTTTAAAATTTCTTCCTTCTTTTTTTTTTTTTCATTTTTCGTTTGTCTTGTGAAGTTCTAAATGAAATTCACAAAAAAGAAAAATTTATTTAAATCTTTTTTTTTAACCTCCAACTTTTGCGATGAGCAATAACGAAAAAAAAATTACATTTTACTCCTAACACAAGCAGCAGCAGCAGTAGCAGTAGCAGCAGCAGTAGTAGTAGTAGTAGTAGTAGTAGTTTATTAAATCCATATTGAAAACTTAATACTCTGTCTATCTAACACGAACGTCTGTTATCGGAGATTTTCTAGTATTAAAAATATGAAACAGTTTCCAACGAGCGTAATTGTTCAGACAGTTAATATAGACTATCAAATTGCTTCGGAATTGTCTTTAGTAAATAACATTACTCATGCTTTGTTAACTCGTATGATTGTTTCACTCGGAGATCAAATCATCATCATCATCATCATCACCATCATTATTATTTTTATGATTATTATTATTATTATTATATTATTATTATTATTATATTATTATTATTATTATTATTATTATTATTCTATGTTTGACTTTTGCTTTATGTTTGTACAAGTTGGCTCCAAGTCTCACCCAGAGACCTCAAGAGACAACAGGTTGGAAGTTCACGTTGTTGTTATGCCTAGTGTGCCATATATTTGCGTTTTTCTTGGTGTTGTACTAGTGAATGACTAATACATAAATTTTTTTTTTTTAAATTTGTTTTAAACCTTGGGATTACATAGAGAGTATTTTGCGTAGGATATGAGCAGTTCCCATGAGCACTATCTTTTGAATTTCTGCCATTTGGGGGTTTCCTAGTATCTGAGTTAGGTAGCAATCAGCCCCTTTCGCTATCATTCCCAGGGCACCTATGACAACAGGTATTGTTTTAGTTTTCAGGTTCCACATTTTGCTGATTTCTATTTCAAGATCTTTATATTTGCTCAGTTTTTGGTAGGTCTTGACAGATACGTTTATATCGATTGGGACAGTCATATCAATGAGGAGGCATGTTCTTTGTCTGAAGTCTTTCAATATGATGTCTTACCTATTTGCATCTATCTTCCTGTCAGTTTGGATAGTGAAGTTCCAGAGGAGTGGGATGTGGTCATTTTCAAGCACTGGAGGTGGATTGTGTTCCCACCAGTTTTTTCATGGGGCAAATCCAGGTTTTTGCAAATTACCCAGTGAATATATTGTGCAGCTCTATCATGCCTGTTGAGGTACTCTGTAGGCGCTAGAAGACTGCATTTGGAGGCAACATGATCAATGGTTTCATTTTGTTTTCGGCATACACGACATGTAGTTTCTTGTTGGTAGGCATTGATCTTGAGCTGCTATAATAAACCCTTCTGTTTCAGATTTTAAGCCAGCGGCCATTAGCCATTGATGGGTCAGGGCTTTGTCAATATCTGCATTATTCGCTCTCTTTGGGTATTTGCCATAGAGAGGCTTTTCTTGCCATTTATTATTCAGAATATCTAAGGCCGCAGTTTTGGCACGGGTTTTCATGCGCCTAGCTTTCTCTGTGCTTGTTTCTTGTATGTGTATCTCTAATTCCGAAATTGGTTGTATTCGGAATTCACTTAGATATTCCTTTGCCTGTTTTGTTACTGAGTATGATGCTTTCTTGTTTTCATGTTTTGAGACAAGTTTTAACATCCAGTCCTCAGATTTTTTCAGGTAGGTGTCTAGGCCAATTGTAGCAATCTTCATTGTTATTGCCAGTTGCAAAAGACCACAGCCTCCCTCTTTTCTTGGCAGATAAAGTCGTTCTGTATCTGCCTTAGGGTGGTGCATTCTATGCATTGTCAACAGTTTTCTTATTTTTCTGTCGAGCTGACATATTTCAGTAATTGACCAGTTAATGATATTGAAACTGTAAGTCACGGCTGGTATGGCTAATGCATTGATCGCTTCGATCCTGTTTCTTGCATTCAGCTCTGTCTTGAGTATTGCTCTCACTCTTCGATAACATTCTCTCCTGATCCTTTCCTTTATCTCTGAATGCCTTATTCCGTTCCCTTCAATTACCCCTAGGTACTTGTAGCTCTCCGCTGGGTCTAGTTCTTCTATGACATTCTGCTGGTCTAGGTTAACGTTAGATGTTTCTGTCATTTTTCCTTTGATAAAGGTGGCTTTTGCACATTTATCGAGGCCGAATTGCATTCTGATGTCGTCACTGAATTGTTTGACTATCGCTAGTAAGCCCTTGAGTTGTTGGTCATTTTTTGCAAAAAGCTTTACATCATCCATGTAAATGAGATGATTTGTATTTTTATCAAACATTTTATACCCGTACTGCGCGTCATTGAGCAGTTTTGAGATGTATTAAGGCTAAACAAAAGAGGAGTGGTGACACTGAGTCACCCTGGAAAATGCCACACGAAATTTTTACATCACCAGTATTTAGGGATTCATTGTCACTGTTCAGAGTTAGTGTGGTTCTCCATGATCTCATACTTACAGTCAAAAAGTTTCGCAGAGTAGGTGCTATCTTATACATTTCCAGGCATTTCCTAATCCAGCTATGTGGTAGGCTATCAAAAGCCTTTTTATAGTCTATCCAGGCTATTGATGAGTTGTTGTGTCGTTTGTGACAATCTTCTAAGATCATCTTATTGATGAGTATTTGATCTTAGTTGAGTAATTATTATTATTATTATTATTATATTATTATTATTATTATTATTATTATTATTATTATTATTATTATAATTATTATTATTATTATAATTATTATTATTATCATCATTATTATTATTGTTGTTATTATCATTATAACTATTAAACTGTAGCAAACGGTTTTACTTTCCTGGAGTAAAAAAAATATACACGTAGAAAGAGAAAACTTAAACAATACCTCAGATAGTTCTCATTCGTTAAATGTTTCCATTCCAACATAGGTAACAGTATAACAGAATTATCCGATGATGAAGTGAACATCACCTATGCAATATTTTTGCTCAGCGATTGGCTGAATCGGTAAAACGTCAATAATAACATATTATCTTTTACTTGTTTCAATCATTACACTACGGCCATGTTGGGGCACTGCCTTGGAGTTTTTTGGGGTTTTTTTTCGTTTTAGTCGAAAGAATCGACTCCAGTACGTTTTTTAAAACCTGGTACTTATTATAGCAGCAGCTTGTGCCGAACGTAACCAAACCAACACTGGTTGTCAAGTGGAGGTCGGGTACAAACAGACAGAAAGATACACACACACACACACACATATTTATATATATATATATATATTATATATATATATATATATATATATATATATATATATTTATATATATATATATATAAATCTGAAATGAGAAAGTTTCTTTGTCTGGTTTTGGCATTGGAACTGGTTAAAGGGCGCTAGATCCCATCGGATTGGCTCCAAAATTTACAGGGACATGTAAAATGAGGTGATGATGTGAGTGGGCTAGGTTAGAAATCCCTATCATAAAAGGTGTGGTTACTAGGGCAAAAAACGCACACTTTGAGAAATCTTCTCTCATTCTCTTATCTGCCTGTCTTCCTCCGTCTCTCTCTGTTTCCTCCCTTCCCATCACTTTCTATCTATAACGACGTTTGACAGCTACTACTACTATTCATTTGGTATTTTATATCGACCCAGATATGATGAAATGTAAAAATGTCCTTGGCTGGATTTGAAACCAGAATACTGAAAATTGAAACGAGTACCGTGCCGCTCTGTACTAACTTTCTAACAAAACTGCTAACTTTTGCCTTTGTTGCTTTACATTATCGTCTTTTTCTTCCTAAAAAATTCGATTAGATGATCCTACTGGAATTAGATGCTTTTACATTAGTGGAAAAAAGTCCATCATAGAGGGAGATTTTTACACACATTAATTGCATGGATAATCTCAATTAATTAATTAAAGAATTGCAACTCTCTATAATGCATATGCGAGAACCAACCATATATATATTCGACCCATAAAATCATCCTTTCATATAGCCTCCCTCTTTCATGCACTCTATCACTTTCTCTCTCTTATTCTCTCCCTTTTTTTCTGTCTCTCTCTCTCATACATACATACGCACCTATACAGAAACAGACAGACAAGCAGACAGGCAGACAGACAAATAGATAGACAGACAGACAGACAGAGAGACAGATAGAGAGATAGACAGACAGACAGTCAGGCAGACAGACAGACAGACAGACAGACAGACAGACAGACAGACAGACAGACAGACAGGCAGATAGATAGATAGACAGAGAGACAGACAGGCAGATCAATAGATAGATAGATAGTAGTTAGGTAGTCTGTTTTTGTGTCTTTATGATGAAAAAACAGTTTGTACGTTAAACAGAATGATCACTGGACGCTTTTGTAGAGTACATATTTGTTATACTATTACAAAAACAAAACAGTTCTGAAAGTGACTTCGAAGTTCCAGCTACCTACTCTTACATATATATATATATATGTGTGTGTGTACAAGAACGATGTTTTAACTTACAAAATAAAATTTCCTTGTTCGAATCTAATTGATGTGTATATCCAGGGACCAGACACTTAATGTATAAAACAGTCAAAGCATAATGAACATATAATGTAGACTATACACCTAAACATGAGGTTAACAGTCCTCAGAGTCATAAGCGTATTATGTTATTGAATGTATTAAATGTAGGATAACGTAGAACTGTAATCAAATTTGCTATATGGCTTCACAAAACACTATTATAAACTATTGCCTTTTCCACCTCGGTGCTAAATGAAATACTGAATTTGTACGCCACATAAATTGCTAAATGCGAACATAAAAACTTAATGTCGGATAATTAAATTGAAAAAAAAAAATCCATGCTGTAGTCTATGCTATTATTCTTAATGACAAAGAACAGCTAGTTGGGGAAAATCAATAACGCATCATATAAAATGCCATTATGTAGTTCAAATCCCGCTGGTCTCGATATGTCTTTTATTCCTCAGGGATCGATAAAAACAGGTTGTTTCATTGCCGACTAAAGGACAGTTCCAATCATAAATTCATCCTTTGGTAATAGAGGAATGAGATTTTGGCTCAACTCCAATAACGCATGATAATAATATCGAATACAGTATATGGAATGAAAGCCGCTTACTGTAGTCATGGATAATGCTATCAGACGGTCATCATTATCGGATTTGGGGAATCCCAGATATGTTCATCGCAGTATTATATTTACTGTTTTATATTAGCAGCCGATTATTTTTATCTAAATGGATCCGTTAGAAAATGATCATATTAAGCGGCTTCTTCTGACTACTTAATGCATAAACGTGTGTGTGTGTTTGTTGAATGATAACTTAGAAGAGAATGCAAGTTCAAGCTGGTAAGATTCAAATTCACTTGGGTCGACCCAAATTACAATGAATTAACCCAAATTGAAATGGACTGACCCAATTAAAAAAGATTTACCCAAACGAATTCATATGATTAGACCCAAATTCAGAAAGGGTTAGTTCTCTATTCAAATATATAGGATTAGTATTCACAAGAGTCGGCACAAAAACGACTGGATCGACCCACATTGAAATGAACTGACCCAAATTCAAATGGTTGAATCTAAATTCGAATCGATTAACCCAAATATGCCTGAATTAACATAAATTGAAATCGATCGACTTAAAATGGAAATAGCAAAGGGATTTCCTGTGTGATCAAAAGACAAGTACACGAACCCGTGAACAACGAGATGACTATATTCGTTGAAGCTATAAAGATGGTAGAGAATAACTGTAGCAAAAAGTTCTGTTGTTACACAGAAGGGAAGACTAACAGAAAATAACTTCCGTCAAACGTCCAGTTATTTTGAAGGCAGAACTAAGTGTTTTGCTCGGGAACACAACGCACCGCTTGGTCCAGAAAGTGAAATCAAGGTCTTGTGATCATGAGAGCAACACCCAAACTACTGGGCCATGGGTCTGCACAAATGTTGTTATATGGAAGATAAAATTAAGACATTCGCTTAATACAAATGTTCTGATATATGGAATATTTTACCTTTCATTTTTAAATTGTTTCAGTCATTGGACCTCAACCATGCTGGAGCACCTCTTTGAACACTAAAACTAGCATCATAAGCCTGTCTTCCAAAAAAAAAAATTGTCATCAGAAATAGCATTGATTCTTAATGTTAGCAGAAGTTAAAGGGGCGACGAGCAGGCAGAAAATCGTAAGAACGCCGGATAAAATGCTTAGCGG
>NC_043012.1:57767699-57770199 GCF_006345805.1 Octopus sinensis | reverse complement strand
CGATACTTTAACTGATTATGTATAAGTACATATGTGCGTGTGTGCGCGTGTTTATCTGTATGTGAATGTGTTTGTGTATGTATATATGTGTGTACATCTCTCTCTCTCTCTATCTCTCTCTCTCTCTCTCTCTCTCTATATATATTATATATAATATATATATAATATAATATATACACGTAGATGTATATATATGTATATATATATGTATGTATATATGTGTGTATAGTGTATATATATACATACATAATATAATATATATATATATATATATATATATATTATATATATATATATATATTAATATACAAATTGAGATAGGGGTTGCAAGTGCAGCCCTCCGTGGATAACATATCCAATATACTGCTAGTGAAGTACCCAACAAAGTAATACATAAATGTTAAGAATTGCGATGCAGTTAATTCATTTACTGTATTATATGGGCGAAGGTAAAATGTTTTACCGCAAATTAATAATACAAAATAAGAAAATGGAGAAACACATCTTAATCAATTATCAACTACCAGATAATACCCAATCACATAATTTATTAAACCACTACATATGAACATTAAGGTCAGTGGTTTAATAAATTATGTGATTGGGTATTATCTGGTAGTTGATCATTGATTAAGATGTGTTTCTCCATTTTCTTATATTGTAAAACAACGCATGGACGTGGAACAAATAAAGTATTAGTGGACGCTCAGGAAAGAAGGGAAGAAGGAGGGTTTGACGTTTCGAGCGGAGCTCTTCGTCGGAAACATAGGAGAAGGAAAGATCCCGAGAAGGGAAGACAGGGGAAAAAATCGCTAATGATACAGACGAGGTCACAGGTGCGCTTGTAAATATATTTTTTCCATATATATACCAACTGCCTAGAAATGGACATAGTACTCTAATTTAAGGCACCTCTTACTAATTCTACTATGGTTTATAGTTGACTGAGGGATAATGATGTGAAGCTTTGGTACAATCATTAGACTAATTCCTTCTGTGACCCAGTAGCATCTGTTACTATTTCACTTGCAAAATTGTATGGTAAGTAGCTTGCTTACCAACCACATGTTTCCGAGTTCAGTCCCACTGCGTGGAAATTTGGTTAAGTATCTTCTACTATAGACTCGGGCCGACCAAACCCCTGTCAGTGGATTTGGTAGCCGGAAAATGAAAGAAGCCCGTCATATATATATATGAATATAAATATGTGTGTGTGTGTGTGTGTGTGTGTACATATGTTTGTTTGTCTGTTTGTCCCCCACCATTGCTTGACCACTGATGTTGGTGTGTTTACGTCCCCGTAAGCTAGCGATTCGGCAAAAGGGATCTCTATGATAAGTACTAAGCTTACAACGTCCAAGTCCTAGGGTCGATCTGTTCGACCAAAGACAGTGCTCCAGCTCAGCCGCTGTCAAATGACTGAAACAAATGAAAGAGTAATAGAATAAAAGAAAACCGTTTGATTTGTCTAGGAAAATTCCAGTTGAGGCTTAGTCTCATACCAAAAGCATGTATATATATATACATCTCTTTACATCTCTGTAATAAAGAAAATCTCTTTATTACAAAATACAGGCCACTTCTTAACGGGTCTACGACAAACAATTAATATACCTCAACTTTAGAATAAAAGAAATATACACACACAAATATTACATTCCATAGAATCCATTACTAATCAGCCCCATCACAGCTATACTTTCACCCATTCATATTCTCCCTTCTCTGTTTTTTTCTTCTTCTTCCTCTTCTTTTTCATCATCATCATTATCATCATCATCGTCGTCATCATCATCACCACCATCATCATCATCATCATCTTCTCCTTCTTCTTCTTCTTCTTCTTCTCTTCTTCTTCTTCTTCTTCTTCTTCTTCATCATCATCATCATCAACATCGTCATCTTCTTCCTCTACTTCTCCACCTTCTACCCCTTAACCTTGTCACTAATGTTTTTTAGTATAACGCCTACGCAAATTCCATAAACAAGCCTTTCAATAGAAATATTCTCCTGAATTGAACTGCGACTGCTGGCCGCCACTGACCATTCAAAATACGACCATCAGGGCACTCCCAGATTTTCCCACCCCCTCTCCTCATCTTCTTCTCCTACCCTACCAAGAACTCACAACGACCTCCACACACAAGTGCAAACAAGGGAGTCAGAGAAAGGCAGAATGCCACTTTATATCCCACACTACTATAGAAATATTCCTTTAAAAAAACTTTTCTTCTAATTTTTTAAAATTTATTATTTAATCGTTACAGTTGAAAAGGTCTCAAAATGACCGAAACGGTACTGAAAGATTCACTATAAAATTATTTTAGCATTTTCTATTTTTGACTTGTTTTTTCATATATATCAACTCGTGTGTTCCTTTCCACCCTTATACATATATATATATATATATATATATTATATATATATATATATATATATATATATATATATATATAGACGGGGTTTACGAAAATAGACAAAAGACGAAGGCAGGTGGAGT
>NC_043012.1:57713392-57760892 GCF_006345805.1 Octopus sinensis | reverse complement strand
TTTTCGTATCTGTGTCATCGCTTGACAACCGATGTTGGTGTATTTACGTCCCAGTAATTTAGCTGTTCGGCAAAAATGCCCCATAGAATAAGTACTAGGCTTACAAAGAATAAGTCATGAGGGCGATTTCTCCGACTAAAAAAACCCTTTAAGGTGGTGCTCCAGCATGGCCGCAGTCATATGACTGAAACAAGTAAAAGAATAAAAGAATTTATATACGTATGTATATGCATTCATTCATTCACACATATTTTTGTATATATACATGCATAGATATGAATGTCGGTACGTCGCAGGTGAGCTGCAAGATGCAGGAGGAAAGAATGAGAGAAAGTTGTGGCGAAAGAGTCAGCAGAAGTTTGCCATTACCTTCTGCCGGAGCCGCGTGGAGCTCAGGTGTTTCGCTCATAAACACACACACCGCCCGGTCTGAGATTCGACTAGGCGATCACTCGACCGCGATTCCGCTGCTCTAACCACTAAGCCATGTGCCTCCAGATATATAGACATATACATATATAATAAATGCGAAAACTAATTTGTGTGTCAATGTGTCACACTTAGATCCCTCTCTCCAACCCTTCAACGACATTCCTATTATTCCTCATGATGGGGTGAGAGTAATAGTAGGCATAGAGACGGTGAGGGCGGTGCTGAAGACAGAGAGAAAGAGTGAAAGAAAAAGAGAGGGAGAGAAAGAGAGACAAAGAAATTTACGTAGAGTTGATGAATGTTTTATTAAAAGTAGTAGTGTTGATGGTAGCAGTGGGAGTAATAATAAAAGGGAGAGAAACAGTGGGTGTTTGAGAGAAAGAAGGAGATGATGTACAACTTGGTTTAACCATTTCTCTTTGATAGAAATTCCTGTCGCCAACATACTGAACACTGTCATTTTTGTTGGGGTTTTTTTGCTTTCTTTAATACATACACACACACACACATATATATATATATAATACATTTTAATTGAAATAAAGTTTTCCCAAAATTAAACATATCTAATATAATATATGTGAAGGTCAGAGTGTCACAGTTTTTCAACTTTAATAAATCCTTTCTAGTAGAACAAGGCCTCAAATTTTTGGGGAAGGGAATAAGTCGATTACATCGACCCCAGTAGTTAACGGGTACTGATTTTATCGATCCCGAAAGGATGAAAGGCAAGGTCGACATCGGCGACCATATACCATGGGCGTATGTAAGTATTTCATTTATTTCTTATCGTATTTTCTACTGAGGAGGAAATAAATGTATGAGATTAGTTCCGAAATTAATTCAATATAGAAATAACGAACTCTTTTTTTTTAATTCTGCTGGCTAGCTTCCCGATTTCAGAACAACGTATTTCTGTAGTGGGTATATAATTTGAGGAAACTGACGATTTAAAAGTCTGTTATCAGCATATTGGCATAGAAATAATTTACTTTTGCCCTTATTTATAAGTAATATATATATATATATATATATATAGGCTGCTTACTTCTATATGTATATTGCATAGCTTTTTTGTTTATATAATATATATGCATAAAATGCTTGGGTTGCAGTGAGGAGGGGCTGGGCATGATGGCTTGCCTCGCTCTCTCAATGCTGAATTCTTGTACGACTGGAGTATATCAGAGATATATAAAATTATATATATATATACATATGTAAAAATATGTATATTTATTATGTACTCACACACAAACACACACAAACACACACATATATATGCTACATTCACCTCTCGGGCACAGCAATGTCTTGATACCGGAGTATTCTTTTGCTAATTTTCTGATGGTCCAATGTAGTCGCTAAATGACTTCCACACCGAGTTGGACCTCCCATCCTTCATCCCGTAAACCTTCTCGGATTTGACAGTTAGATGGAAAATAGGCTTTATCAGCACTCACAGCACTCAGATGAATAAGGCTCAATGAACTGAGTCCTTGAGCTAGAAGCATCGCAAAATATTTCTGTAAATGATCTGATAAACAGTTTCCGGAGAGCCATAGCTATCATAAGATTTTTGATAGTAATATTATTACTTCCAGTTTTAGTTCTATATAATATTTTATTACAGTGAGAAGACATCAACAGAAGTGATACTGAATGGCTGCTTCTACACAATTCTTTCTTTATTTTAACTATGTAAATCTTCTCTTAAGTATTTTATACTTCTCTTACCCAATTGAGAGTTTCTGAAATATTTTACAGCTGATGAGTTTTGCTTGTAAAGATTATGAATGGTTGGATAGAAGTATATATACATATATAATTGACTGTAACTTATTTTTAAGACAAGATTTAATTCTCATATATATACCTTCAGAAATCTTGAAATAACTAAGACTCATTTCTCGAGATAATCTCTAATTTAATAGATATACTATATTTATTCATTAGGATGGTTCTATAAAATACCATTGACCCAAGATAAGACAAGTAAAAGTAAAATATTCCTATACTAAACGTTTGAGGAGAACTATCGTATTTTTGTTGCTGACATCAAGATGTATTGGTACATTTTGCTTTTTACCGTCATATGGTTACACGCTCAGAGATGCATATCAAAAGGTATGAGTATTTCATTTCCATTTTTACTTGAGGCCCGACAATACATTCATATATATATATTCTTTTATTCTTTTATTCTTTTACTTGTTTCAGTCATTTGACTGCGGCTATGCTGGGGATCCACCTTTAGTCGAGCAAATCTACACCAGGACTAGTACTTATTCTATGGGGCTCTTTTTTGCCGAACCGCTAAGTTACGGGGACGTAAACACACCAGCATCGGTTGCCAAGCGAGTGTGGTGGGGGACAAACACAGACACACAAACATATACATATATATGCATATATATATATATGCATATATATGTAATGGGGGTTGGGTCGGTCCGAGGCTATAGTAAAAGACCTGTCCAAGGTACCACGCAGTTGGACTGAACCCGGGACCATGTGGTTATTAACCTAGTTACTTACCACACAGCCACTCCTGTATATATATATATATATATATATATATATATATATATATATATATATATATATGTATATATATATATATATATATATATATATATTATATATATATATATATATATATATATATATACTATAACATATATACATACGTATATAGAAGTCTGTATATTTTGGTGGTGTATGAGTAGGTGTGAGTGTATGTAAGTACGTATACTTGTGTGACTTCTTAATTATAAATATTTCTCGATTATGACAAATTCAAACTACCAAAATGCAAGATAGATTTGAATATGATATCAAGTTACTACAAATCCACTTCTTTAATTAAATGTTATATAACTTACACTAAATGACACATGAAATAAATAACGGCACTCTTATTCAATTATATATTTTTGCCATGATGGCCATCACTTTAGATTTCCAGTAGACATGTGTATAAATAATATGCATTTATGTCTTTGTTTTGTAATATATATATATATATATATATATAATATATATATATATATATGTATGTATTATATATATATGTATGTATGTATGTATGTATGTAGTAGTATATATATATGTGTGTGTGTGTGTGTGTATGTATATACCATTGGGTTGATCCTTCCTTAATGCCGGGTCCATGGAAGAAGGATTATTTGGAACGTAAGAAAGCAATTCACGTGTAATATGCCTTTTTCTGACACCCTAAATTCTATAAAGTCTGCTGAGGTGCTTTCACCGGGTACAGCCTTAGCTGTTAAACCAGGGTATAATATACGCCAACCACTTTTCAGTGTGGATGTCTCTACAGGCTACTAACCATTTGTAAAGCAATAAAACATTATATCTCCCATATTAAATTATTTAAATAAATTCCAATGCTAGTCTGCTAGAGTTAACGGCACATATAAGTCGCCTGATATTCTAGGAGAAATAACTTGGATATATGAGAATATAATATGTGATTTGTCCAACGGAATGAGATAATTGGTCGCAGCGTTTTAGGCGGTTGTTTTGGCACGGTTGACTGCGCCTAATTCAACTTGTTTCGGCGACATTTTACTAGTGTAAACTTACACACACGTACATACACACACATACACCGCACGCCCAAAAGTGGAAGCATGTATATAGCGAAAATAAGAGAGAAAAAGAAAGGGAGACACTACACATATATGCAAATATACTTAAGTGTTCACGCACATACACAGAGAGGGGTGGAGAGAGAGAGAGAACGAGATAATTATTCGAACGTCTAATGTCAAATAAGTGATCGTCGAAACGGCGAAGCCAGATAAACAGCGCCAGAACGTCTCATTCCCTTGTCGTCCACAGCTTGAATTAGTGACACACAATGGAGTGTTCGATATCAAGATCATGATTATTTGCCTATCTAAAGACCAGTTGTATAAATGTAAGCTATGGTCCCGCCAAAGAGCGGCAGACGAAATACCTATTTCTTTACTACCAACAAGGGGCTAAACACAGAGAAGACAAACACGGACTGACAAACGGGTTAAGTCGATTACATCGACCCCAGTGCGTAACTGATACTTATTTAATAGACCCCGAAAGGATGAAAAGCAAACTCGACCTCGGCAGAATTTGAACTCAGAACGTAAGGGCAGACAAAATACCTATTTCTTTACTATCCACAAGGGGTTAAACACAGAGGAGACAAACAAGGACAGAGAAAGCGATTAAGTCGATTACATCGACCCCAGTGCGTAACTGGTACTTATTTTATCGACCCCGAAAGGATGAAAGGCAAAGTCGACCTCGGCAGAATTTGAACTCAGAACGTAGCAGCAGACGAAATACCTATTTCTTTACTACCCACAAGGGGCTAAACACAGAGGGAACAAACAAGGACAGACAGACGGATTAAGTCGATTACATCGACCCCATTGCGTAACTGGTACTTAATTTATCGACCCCGAAAGGATGAAAGGCAAAGTCGACCTCGGCGGAATTTGAATTCAGCATGTAGCGGCCGACGAAATACCGCTAAGCATTTCGCCCGTCGTGCTAACGTTTCTGCCAGCAAGCCGCCTCAGTACTACTACTATTACTACTACTACTACTACTACTACTACTACTACTACTAATAACTAAAATAAATAATACTACTAATACTAATAATAATAATAATAATAATAATAATAATAATAATAATAATAATAATAATAATAATAATAATAATAATAATAATCCTTTCTGCTATAGTCACGAGGCCTGAAATTTGTAGGCAGATGACTAGTCGAATACTTCAACCCTAGTGTTTCACGGTACTTAATATATCGATCCCGACGGGATGAAATGTAAAGTCGACCTCGGCGGAATTTGGACTCAGACCGTGGAGATATAAGTTGTACCGCTAAGCATTTTGCCCGGCATGCTACCGATCCTACTAGCTCTCTGTCAATAATAATAATAATAATAATAATAATAATAATAATAATAATTATTATTATTATTATTATTATTATTATTATTATTATTATTATTATTATTATTATTATTATTATTATTGTTATTATTATCATTATTATTATTATTATTATTATTATTATGGTTTCAAATTTTGCCACAAAGGCAGCAGTTTTGGGAAAGGGGATGAGTAGATTACATCGACTCCAGTGTCTAACTGGTACTTGTTTTATCGATCACGAATGGATGAAAGGCAAAGTCGACCTCGGTGGTATTTGAACTCAGAACGTAATTCTGCCAATTCACCGCCTTAATAATAATAAACATAATAATTGAGAAGCAAGCAGTTTCGTCGTATTTGCGATTTCGTACTAAAATCTGATGCTACAAACAGTGTCAAAAACAAAAAAAAATTGCCCTGCGGATTGGTATTTTCAACCAAGATATATGTCCTGATAAGTTGCATAAGCGATAATCTATCTACAATATTTTATATGTATATGTGTGTGGAAGGGTGCATGTGTGTGTGTTTGTCTATACAAACCATTTCATGTACACTGTGTTAAGACTTATGATAGTTTCTAGCCATTAGGATACGTGGTTGGGAAGCTTATCAAAAAATGATCAATCAATTAACCGGCAGACTTATTTTTAATATAACCATTGGTGATTGTAACAGTATTAATTCCAAAATTTGTTACATTGTTTCTCTTGCGGTATGAGAAGTTTCCCCATTTTGCTGGAACCATGTGTGAGGTCTACTTTAAATGGTCTCCACGTTTCCCAGACTTGACTAGCCCGGATATTTTCTTGTGGGGATACCTGAAAGAGTGGGTTTACATCAACAAACCGGAGACACTGGTGCAACTGAAGGAGAATATCAGTAGAGAAATCAGAGAAGTGGGGTCTGAAACTCTTGAAGGTGTTAGGGTGCAAGTTTTGGGAAGAGCACGAGCGTACGAAGTCAAAAATGGCTGCCATTAAAGCGATGTCATATTTCATATGTGATATGGTGGTGCTACAAAACTTGACTCGTACATATCAATTTCCATTGTATCCTTTATATTGTATCAAAATTTCATACATTTATTTGTAAAGTTAAAGACGTTATTAAAAATTGTATCCCTTCGGTGACTTTTGAGACACCTGTATATATTCTTTTTATTCTTTTATTTGTTTCAGTCATCTGATTGCGGCCTTGCTGGAGCACCGCATATATATATATATACATATGTATGCATAAATACAGATATAGATATATACATATACATACATATGTATATATATATATATCATGTACACACTCATAAACACACACACACACCCGCACACACAAGCACACTCACGCATATTCTATATTTTCTATAGATCTTCTGTACATATATATATATATATACCCATATGTTCACAAACATGTATGTGCATGCAAACATACGCGCATACACAGTCCTCATACACACATACACATACACACAGTCCTCACACACGCACACACACACAAACTCATGCGCATACACACACGCGCACACAAACACAGAAACACTCTTAAATGTAGCGTTCTTGATTGACATATTACCGCCATCCCACAGGGGTAATCTTTGATAGACAAGAAAATATTAACTGTCTCGTATTTCCAGTTGATTGAAAATACGATAAAGTTGTCTCTCTGTTCGGCGCAGTAGAAATAACACAAGAGATCTATACTATCGCTGCTAAAGTTACAGCGATATGAACATAACTTCGTTGGCTGGGTTTCTGAAAATATCTCATCCTCTTCTCAAACAGGCGAATGAATGAACGGTAACGATTTGACTTTATCTAGAGATCTAGTGTTGTTTAACGTGGGACAGACGGAAGAGAGTCGAGGTCGATTAAATGTTTAAAGTAGTTATTTCTGTGTATTAAGGTTACACAGATTCGTTAGAATAGGTATTAGGAGTCGAGAATTAAATTACGATAATGACAACTATTTTCATAAAATGTACAGTATTTTACGAAGATTTAAATCTAGAGGATTAGCATAAGAAAAACAGTAGAAAATAGAGTAGCATAACAGGGGAAGATAACTGCACAATTACACGTTGGTTTTTGCGGCAAGATAATGGCAGAAACTTTTAAAGCTGGACCCAGCCTACTAGAAACCGCAGTCATATCTCGCTTGAATCACACGTCTTCATTTTTAGAAAAGAAGTTTACGTTAGTGAATACGACTCTTGAGTACATTGTAACTGAAGAAGAAAAAGTGAAAATGTTCACAGCTGGGAAGCTTTTAATCATAGGTCTGTTTGATTAAAACCAGCCTGGGGCTAAATATCGATGACAACTGCAAACATTAAAACAATGCTAAGCGGGTTCGTTAGTGAGGTTCAATCGTCAGTAAGAATGTGTACGAATGGTGCAAACTTCTGTGTTTTTCACGCGTGTTCATGCTTCATATACAGTAATGTTTAGACGTAGGGGTTGGCACAGGCAGAACTGCAGACATCATTGTGTGACAGACGATAAAGGGCAGACAACTGTACGCTCAAACGTTTTGCTTGATTTAATATATTCATAGCAAATATCTCTGTCATCGGACGGCAGGCCGTGCTGGATCACCGGGTTGAAGAGTTAAATGGAAGGCTTCGACAACAGTATTTTTTTTTTTTAAATCTAGTACTTATTTCATCGGTTTCTTATACTGAACCGCTAAGTTACGGGAAAGTAAGCAAAATAACACCGGTCGTCAAGCAGCAGCTGAATAAATGTAAATACAGAGCTATAGAAATGAACGTACATAGGTTTCTTTATTGGCCACACAGGGCTGCACACAGATGGGACAAGTTACAAGGTAGAGCTTTTCTTTTGGGGGATGAAAAAAAAACAAAAAAAAACAAAAGAGAAAAAAAAAGGGGTGGCGTAGGTTTTCGATCAAGAGGGATCGTAAAAGGGAAGAAAAGAACAAAAAAAATAGATTTTTTAAAAATTAAAAAAAAGAAAAGGAAAAAAAAGAAAAGGAAAAAAAAGAAAAGGAAAAGGAACAAAAGAAAAGAGAAATGAAAAAGAAGAAAAAAGGGGAAAAAAAGGGGAAGAGGAAAAAAACGATCAATAGGGATCGTGTATCACAGTTTTATGATATATGTTGTGAAGGGGAAAGCAAGTAAGGTTTATCCCTGGGAAGAAAAGCCTACGAAAAAGAACACGGGTAACCTTGGTCAATATTGTTATATGTTACCACACATTGGTTTGCAAGTGGGTAACCCTCTGTTTTCAATTTCTGGGTTCATAGGATTATGCTCAAGGTGGCTTCGTCATTCATACGTGCCATCCTGCCACATCACCCATCTTTTTTTTAAAACTTCGCTAGACAAAACTTGCCTCTTCTACTCTCACTTTCCTTTCAATTGATACTTGAAGAAGTTGATGAGAGATTGACCAAGGGAAGTGTTTGTCTCAATCCTTTCAGACGCGTCCACCAGATACATTCTTTCGCCATAGCCACAAGGATGATGAAAATAGCTCTTCCTTCCCGTTTGAAGGAAGGAGGCGTGACAATATTGACGATAGACTCAGCTGATAAACCGACTCGTCCCACACGTGACAGTAGTTGTTCGACATAAGCCCACAGGTCGGAAATTGTTGGACACTGCACGAGTGCGTGCAGAACGGTTTCGTCGCTCTGACCGCATCTCGGGGAGGTCGGCCCCGTGTTTCTCGAGCCGTATCTGTAGATAAATGGATGGATGGATAGATAGATAGAGAGGCAAGCAGACAGACAGGTAGATAGATAGATAGATAGATAGATAGATAGATAGATAGATAGATAGATAGATAGATAGATAGATAGATAGATAGATGGATCGATGGATGGAAGGATGGATGTATGGAAAGATAGATAGATAGAGAGAGAGAGAGAGAGAGAGAGAGAGACAGACAGACAGACAGACAGACGGACAGAGAGACAGATATATATGGAATGGGTGTCTGCACAGTTTCCATCTGCCAAATTCACTCTCAAGGTACTCGTCGGCTGTAGTAGAAGTGTCCTCTCTATATAAGACAATGGTCTAATGGATCACACGGTGTGACTCAACCTGAAACCACGTGCTTCCAAAGATAGTCTCTTAATCGCACAGCCATGCCAGCGCCTAGATATTCAAAAATAGAAATGGCGGGCTTTCTCATAGATTTCCATACAATACATTTGCCCAACAACGGAATTGGAAATGGCATATCTGTAAGACTAAGGAGATATACCTAATGTTCGACATTTCTAATGTTCAACAAACGCGCTTGTGCTTTTGTTTTGCTTTTTCTCACACGTTTCTGTAACTATTTCACCGATGTACACACTCACATGCAAACATACGCACACACTTATATTTGTTTCTTTATTGCCCTCAAGGGGCTAAACATAGAGTGGACAAACAAAGGGATGAAGTCGATTAGATCGACCTCAGAGCGCAAATGGCACTTATTTAATCGACCCCGAAAGGATGGAAGCAAAGTCGACCTTGGCGGAATTTGAACTCAGAACGTAACGGCAGACAAAATAACACATACACTTACATTGATTACTGAATCCAATGTTTATTTTTATGTGCGTGTGTGTGTGTATTTATTATATATATACACATATACACATATGTATATATATATTTACGTGTATATATATATATATATATATATATATATATAATATTAATTCGAGACAAAACCACTATTTTGCAAATCAAACAAGGAAAGACATGAAACAATTGTAGTGGCGATTTATTTACTTTATATATTTTTTTTTATGTATTGATTAAGTCTTTCCTTGTTTGATTTGCAAATTAGTGGTTTTGTCTCGAATTATATTATATAATATTTTACTATAAAATTGGATTTAATCCTACATCTGATTTTTCCCTGTAATTTTGGATTTATTCCCTAATATTTATTATTATTATATATATATATATATATATATATATATATATATAATATATATATATATATATATATATATATTTATATATGTGTATGTATACAGTGTGTATGTATATATGTATGTGTGTGTATGCACATATATATGTGTGTAGATGTGTGTGTGTGTATAGATTTGCTAGTTAAACTTTTTAATGACACATTCACGCATGCGCTCATATCCTAAGTTTTGCTCATATGATAGATGTCTTCAATTATGCTGGTTGTTATTGTTGTTGTTACTGTTGGTGCCGCCGTTGGTTCAACTTTATTTTAGTTCTCATTAAACTCACATATCATTGACCTGGTTCCAACTGTCTCTCTCCCTGACACGTTTCAACCATGGCCATGAAAGCTTCCACCGTTCTTACTTCCTGAGTAGGTTGTGACTAGAGGAAATTGCGACTGTTATTTCTAGCAAATCATCTGCTACGTCAATGCTCCATCAATGGTGAGTTTATTGAGTACAGCACTTTCAGATATCCAAGTAATGCATTAGTTTAATGAACATTCGTAATTTTTAAATTCGTAGCTACTGTAAAGAGCTCAAATTTTATTTGGTTGTAGAGAGGAAGAGAATTTTGTCTATGTTGAGTGAGAGTTAGTGAGATTTCAGCAAAATCACTGAACACTTGCATCCACTGAGTTAATACGATGCTGGAATGGTGATTTATAAGGACAGCAATTTATAAGAAAACATCCACTACGAAGATTCAGATTAGGCTGAAGAGAACTGCAAGCTGATCACTTTACCGACATTTCCGTCTTGTCAGATTCGTTCAAGGTTTTTACTCATGTCAATGGTAACACTTTTCTTCTATTTTCTAAATTTCTCCACATTAAGAGGTCCGAGCTGTCTTGTTTCCAGCTAAACTGACTTTCCAAATACACACTATCGGCAATTTAGAATTAAGGTAATGTCAATTGTAATTGTTTGCGACAGTCTTCCATCTCTTTTTGGAGATACTGGAAAGGAGAATGATAAATAGGTTCTTACCGAGATCGAAAATATTATATTTCTTGTGTGTGTATGTTCCCACGTCTCTGTTTAAGAGTAAATTAGACGCAATAGGCTCAGTAGATATCTTGTGCATATGCAAGTAAGCAGAATTGGATTCAAAGCTGGTGCTAAATATGATTACGCTTACAAAAGGTTTGTAGTAAAAGAACCATGATGTTTTAAAGAATATTTTACAAGTTGAATTCTGTGAAAAACAAATGTATATATCATTCGTTTGTTAAAACAGGAACGGTCTCTGAAAACTAACGAAGGAAAACTAAATAGGCGCAGGAGTGGTTGTGTGGTAAGTAGCTTGCTTACCAGCCACATGGTTCCGGGTTCAGTCCCACTGCGTGCCACCTTCGACAAATGTCTTCTACTATAGCCTCGGGCTGACCAAAGCCTTGTGAGTGGATTTTGTAGACGGAAAATGAAAGAAGCCCGTTGTATATATGTATATGTATGAGTGTGTGTGTGTGTTTGTGTGTCTGTGTTTGTCCCCCTAGCATTGCTTGACAACCGATGCTGGTGTGTTTACGTCCCCGTAACTTAGCGGTTCGGCGAAAGAGACTGATAGAATATGTACTAGGCTTACAAAGAATAAGTCCTGGGGTCGATTTGCTCGACTATAGGCGGTGCTCCAGCATGGCCACAGTCAAATGACTGAAACAAGTAAAAGAGAGAGTAAACAGTAGTTTTCGCAGGGTTTGCACAAACCGCATATTGTGTTGAGTTAAAAGTTTTGAAATACTTTGATGACTTATTTTTTTATTTATTCGTCAAGTTACAACTAAAGCAGCCAGCATTCAAAAGATTCCATGGTTCGATTCCAAATGGCACTTAGTATATTGACCCCGAAAGAATGAACGGCAAAGTGAGCTTCTTGTAGAAATTTCACATTGCGATTAATCTACAATCAACGTTGGGGGTTGTAATTATTAGATTTAAATTCGAGAGAAGAATTTGGTCGCACAATTAGGTTAAATCTGAGAAATGAAATTGTAGAGTATAGAACAATGGTTCCCAACCCTTTTAGTTAAATGAGTTTTCCCACGGACCCTTTTAATATGATTATCCCAATGAGCATATATATATATATCACCGTGATCACCGTGACCGACCATGCTATCAGATGTTGCTACACATCGCTGGTCACAATGCGTTTCGCATTGTTTTAACCTTTAAATGACGCCACCCCGCTGGCTAAGCGAGCAGGCCAACAGAAGAAAGAGTGAGAGAAAGTTGTGGCGAAAGCGTACAGCAGGGATCGCCCCACCCCCCTGCCGGAACGTCGTGGAGCTTTAGGTGTTTTCGCTCAATAAACACTCACAATGCCTAGTCTAGGAATCGAAACCGTGATCCTATGACCGCGAGTCCGCTGCCCTAATCACTGGTCCATTGCACCTACACACACACACCACACACACACACACACACACACACACACATATATAATATATATATAGATATATATATAACCTTCGAACAAGGGAGGTCAGTCGCTCCACACTACTTGACCGGCAGCTACAGACGCGTTTCGGGTATAGCTAACTTAAGGCGATGGCCTCATGGAGCTAATAAGCGGACAGCTTTTTTTTATTTTTATAAGAATGCCATATTAGTATGGCGATAACTATTATTTTCCGGAACGCTGCCGCTGTTCTCTTTTAGAGAGACTTAGTTATTTTAATATTTCTATTATTAAAACAAGTGGATGTATTCCACCGAAACTAGGTAAATAAACCATCGAACAGAGATTGTCGGAAGCGACACCTACTGGCTGGCTACGCTGCATTGAAAAGGGGCAATACCCCGAAACGCGTATATATATATATATAAATATATATACATATACACACACATATATATATATATTTATATATATTTTTTTATGTGTGTGTATATATGCATGTACGTATGTGTATGTATACGCTTATTGCAGCTGGTACGTCCCCTCACTTCTAGTTATATAGATCCGCTATGATCTTACCACTAAGAAATGTTCTCAAGAAAAATTTAGCAAAACAACCAAAACGTAATCGAGCATTGCATTTTCTTTTGTCTTGCTCGATTACGTTTTGGTTGTTTTGCTAAATTTTTCTAGAGAACATTTCTTAGTGGTAAGACCATAGAGGATCTATTTCTAGCATAAGGGTGTCCACATAGTGGTTTCCCTCTATATGTATGTATATATATATATACTCTCTTTTATTCTCTTTTACTTGTTTCAGTCATTTGACTGCGGCCATGCTGGAGCACCGCCTTTAGTCGAGCAAATCGACCTCGGGACTTATTCTTTGTAAGCCCAGTACTTATTCTATCGGTCTCTTTTGCCGAACCGCTAAGTGACGGGGACGTAAACACACCAGCATCGGTTGTCAAGCAATGCTAGGGGGACAAACACAGACACACAAACACAAACATACATATATATATATATATATTATATATATATATATACGACAGGCTTCTTTCAGTTTCCGTCTACCAAATCCATTCACAAGGCATTGGTCGGCCCGGGGCTATAGCAGAAGACATTTGCCCAAGATGCCACGCAGTGGGACTGAACCCGGAACCATGTAGTTGGTTAGCAAGCTACTTACGACATAGCCACTCCTGCGCCTATATATATATATATATATATATATGCTGAGACCCCCTTCGGTCATGACTGACCATGGGATTGCACCTAGAAAGTTACCATTCCAGGCACAAGTCCGGGCAAGTTTGTTTATGAAAGACCAGCAGGCGCCCATGCACACCGGCCTCCCCTCTCCACGCCACCAGTGTTATCCAAGGGAAAGGCAAAGGGGCCGATACAGCTTGGCACCAGTGACGTCGCAACTCATTTCTACAGCTGAGTGAACCGGAGCAACGTGAAATAAAGTGTCTTGCTCAAGAACACAACATGCAGCCCGGTCCGGGATTCGAACTCACGACCTCACGATCGTACGCTCGACGCTCTTACCACTGAGTCATGTGGTAAGATTTTGAATTTATTTAACGGACCCTAGTACTACCTTTGCGGACCCCAGGTTAGGTACTACTTGTATAGAAAGTCGATTTGATTGTATGTATGTAGGAGATGAGTAAATAAGACGTTGAAAGTTTGTATCCTGGCATCGTCGTTCCATTGTCCTCGTGATCAAGAAGACATTTGCCTACCAGTGGCTGAATCTACTTTGCAATATACAGGAACCGTATTTTGTATAATTTATATATTCTAGCAGCAACAAGAGTGGTGGAATTGACAGTATGGGTTGGGTTTACCCAGCGCTGGATTAACCATTAAGCAAAATAAACTTGTGCTTAGACCATCAAGTGAAGCAGGGGGCGCACCATGGAAATGGGAAATGGTTTACGGCACAAAAGAACATCATTTAAAACTTACTAAAACAAGTATACCTGGTGTGCTAGTGAGGGTGTGATCAAAGACTTTGCAATTAAATAAAATAAGGAAAAGCTCTTCAAATATAAATAAAGGGGAAGTATACAAAAATAAATATTATTTTCCATTTTACTGTTAGTTTTATTTCATTTTGTGGAGGCGCGTGGCTTAGTTGCTAGGGCGTCAGCATCATGATCCTAAGATTGTGGTTTCGATTCCTGATTGGGCGAGGCGTTGTGTTCTTGAGCAAAACTCTTCATTTCACTTTGCTCCGGTCCACTCAGCTGGCAAAAATTAGTAACGCTGCGATGGACTGGCGTCTCGTCCAGCTGGGGAACACATATGCCATAGAAACCAGGAAACCGGTCCCATGAGCCTGGCTAGGCTTTAAAAGGGCGCATTTATTTGTGGAGGCGCCTGGCTTACTGGTAAGGGTGTCAGCACCATGATCGTAAGATTGTGGTTTCGATTCCTGGACCGGGTGACGTGTTGTGTTCTTGAGCAAAACACTTCATTTCACTCAGCTGGCAAAAATGAGCAACGTTACGATGGACTGGTGTCCCGTCCAGCTGGGGAACACATACGCCATAGAAACCGGCAAACCGAGCCCACGAGTCTGGCTAGGATTTAAAAGGGTGCATTTCTTATATTATTTTTTTTCATTTTATAGAATAGGAATTTATTCTATAGTTTATTATCGTTTATATTTTTAACAATATATATATGGGAGCACCGAAGTGCTTGAAATGTTTAAGGTCTTTATGGGTCGTTATTCAGTCCTAGGTTTACAGAATTCTTTTTGTGGGCGGTGCAATGATGAGTTCCTTTTTTCTTTTTCTGTAAGAACGCCACATGTAATACCTTTGTGTTGACTCCCATAATTCTTTCTTCCTTTATCACTTCTCAAAAATCGATAATTGAGTATCGGTTTATAATGATGTTGTTGGTTTCATTTCCTCAAACTTTTTGCCTATCGCCTAACTATAAATCCGCATCGCCTTTTAGTGACAAATCCAGTTTTATTGAACACATATTATTTATATGCGCGCGCGCGCGTGTGTGTGCGTGTGTGTGGTGTTTCTTATGTATGTGACCCCGCGTTAATATTTATATGTATATATATGTGCGAGTGCATAGATATGTGTATGATATATATATATTCTATATACATATATATATATAATATATATATATATATATATATATAATATATATGTATGTATGTATGTATGTATATGTATATATATATGTATATATGCACATATATATATTTATATACATATATGCATATATATATGTATATGTATGCTATATGTATCTATAGATATATATGTATATACATGCGTATTCACATGCACACACATATACATATGTACGTATATGTGTCTGTATGTGTTCGTGTGTGTGCGTGCGCGTGCGTGTATGTTTGTATTTAAGAAAAACATGTACCTACGCAGCACTAACAAAGAAATTAGCAAACAGCGTGAGAAATCAATTCACTTTTCATATATGTGTGTGTGTGTATGTGTATGTGTGTGTGTATAATACATATAGTCATATATATATATATATATATATATATATATATATACATACATATATGTGTGTATAAATATATACATATATACATACATATATGTGTGTATATATGCGTTTGTGTATGTGTATATATATACACACACACACGCATATATATATTTTGGCATGGAAATATATATGTGTGTGTGTGTGTGTGTGTCTATGTGTGTGTGTGCATTATGTATGAATATTTTTCCTAATTATCCTTTTTCAAATAAAAATAAAACAACGTAGTTTTGATTAACGGTTTTTTTATTGTTTGTTTGTGTGTTTGGCCTTCTTTTTTCTTTTCGTTTTATTTTCTCCTGAAACAATGTTTGTATCCGGTAGAACTCGCGTCGTACAATTTAAACAAGCTTTGAATATTTAAGGCAATGAGGTTAAAAGTTATTAGTTTCTTACGCGTTGTTTGCTGTTCGCTGTGTGATAGAGTCTGGGTGATACTTATTGATTCCCTGTACTTATTTCCATGCCAAAATTTAAGACTGGTTCGTACAACAACAACAACAACCACAATAATAATAATAATAATAATAATAATAATAATAATAATAATAATAATAATAATAATAATAACAACAACAGCAACGATAATATTAAATTAATTAGAAAAAATATAAAAATAAGTTTTAGCTGAACATATATTTTTGTGTATGTGTGCGTTAGTCTTTATACATATTCAACAACATGGGTATGATATAACAACACTTGCAACGGTTTAATCCGTTTAATTATTTGTTTCTAAGGGGAATTTAATTATTATTTTTTTTTATACTAAGTGCATTTAATTAAATTTTTGTTTGTTTGTCTTTTAATAATATATTGTTGATGGTTCCCAGACTGGCAATTCTGCTTGTTTTAGCAAGTAAAATACAGCAATTACTAACAAACAACTTGATACATGAGTTTTCATTTTTGTTAGTTTTTTTGTATTTTGCCTTCTTGTATTATTTCATCGACATCAAGGACACAATACAGAAACACTACATCGATCCCCAACATTCGCTGGTACTTTATTTTCATCGACTTCAGAAGACTGACGCGCGAATTTAATGTCTGCGAAATCTGAAAGCAATACGTGGATAAAGCAGCCATTTTGAACCGACACTCATTCATTCGTTTATCATCTATATTTCACTAGCTACCTATCTGTCAATCTATCTATCTACTATCTATCTATCTATCTATCTATCTCTCTCTCTCTCTCTCTCTCTCTATATATATATATATATATATATATATATATATATATAATATATATATATATATATATATATATATCTGTCAATCTATCTATCTATCTATAGATAGATAGATAGATAGATAGATAGATAGATAGATAGATAGATAGATAGATAGATAGATAGATAGATAGATAGAAATTCGGATAAATCTTTGCAGTTTCCTAAGCATGAAGTGTTCTTAAATCCATTTTCACAGTTCCATCTTCAGGGTGAAGTCCTGATGAGGTCATTTTGTCAGCGTTTTAACGATTCTATTAAGTTCACTGCCTTAATGATTATAACAATAATCGTTTCCAATAAAGGCACACGGCCAGATATTTGATGAGAAGTGGTCTGTCGATTACATCGACCCCAGTTATCGAATGGTGCTTATTTTATCGACACCGAAACGATGAAAAGCAAAGTCAGCGTTGGCTGCATTTGGACTCAGAGCCCGAAGACAAACAAATTTCCGCTAAACATTTTGTCCGGAGTGCTAAAAGTTCAGCTAGATCGCCGCCTAAATAATAATAATAATAATAATAATAATTTCAAAATGTGGCACAAGGCCAGAAATTTCGAGAGATGAAAACCCGATTACATCGACTCCAGTGTTAAAACGGAGCATATTTTATAGACTCTGAAAGGACCAAAAGCAAATCTGACCCTGATTGCCGTTGAACTCAGAAGATACACCCAGAAGAAATGCCGCAAAGCATATTCTATTCTGTCAGCTCGCCACCTTGAGAAGGTTTCAGGGGTTTTAATTGTTGTTTGTTTGTTTGTTATTTGAAACCAAGGAAAACGCTATAACAGGAAACGCCTGCCCCAAGATACCACAATAGGGAAATCGAAACTGAATTCAGTTATTGCAAAGCGATCGTTTTAACAATTCAGCTATGCCGGCTCTCAATTTAGAATATATTTTTCTTTTCTATACTAGGCACAAGGCCCGAAGTTTTTGGGGGTGGGCGCCAGTCGATTAGATCGACCCAAGTACGCAACTGGTACTTAATTTATCGACCCCGAAAGGATGAAAAGCAAAGTCGACCCCGGCGGAATTTGAACTCAAAATATAAAGATAGGCGAAATACCGCAAAGCATTTCGCCCGGTGTGCTAACGTTTCTTATTTCTTTATTGCCTACAAGGGGCTAAACATACAGGGAACAAACAAGGACATAGAAAGGGATTAAGTCGATTACATCGATCCCACGTAGGCAACTGGTACTTAATTTATCGACCCCGAAAGGATGAAAGGCAAAATCGACCTCGGCGGAATTTGAACTCAGAACGTAACAGCAGACGAACTACCGCTAAGCATTTCACCCGGCTTGCTAACGTTTCTGCCAGCTCGCCGCCTTTCAATTTAGAATATTCTAAGAGCGCTAACTGCTCTGCAAACTCGCCGCATTGAGAAAGTTTAAGGAGGTTTAATTGTAGTTTGTTTTAGGGAATATTATACGTGTATGTCACTAAGGAAAACACTATAACGAGACAAAGGCGGCGATCTAACGGAATCGTTACAGTGTTGGATAAAATAGTGACTTTTTTACTTTTTAACGAGAAACGCCAGCTCCAACATACCGCAACAGTAGAATCGAAACTGGATCCATGTTATTGTGATATAAGCGTTTTAACCATTCAGCCACACCTGCTCTCATATAAACTCAATTTTGGAGTAAATATATAAATATCTCAGAACATTTATTCCAGTTTTCTATTGGTTTTTGCCAAATCGCTGTCCAAAAATACAGAAATATTGAGGAAACGAACTTAACTATGGAAATAGATTATACATAAATTCTTTTTTATTTTTCCTTCACTTGGTGATTCATTGAAATGATTTTCAATTGCGTATGTATTATACTCATTGCAGGGCATAAAGGTCATATTCTTCAAATTTCAAATTCTACTTTATTTTTCACAAATTATCAAATTTTCATTCCTGATATGATCTTTGAATATTGGTTTCCAATCGGTAAACACTTCAACTCGACATTTTGGTAAAATGAATATTATCGGCTTTTTGAGTACGAGCAAAAACCCTATATCCGATAAAAGGTTAGGGTAAGGGTTAGGGTTTAAATAGTGGGTAATGAACTTCGCTGTAGTTTTAATGACATTAACCGCACAAGAAACAATTCGCATCTGTGATGGGATACCTGATAACCTGCTACTTGTTCTCGACATTGATGTGAACAGACGTTTTGTAGAATTTGAAATATTCTGGAAATTTACAGCTTTTCGTTTTCGTTTCTTACTCACTAGCAGTATCGCCCGGCGTTGCTCGGGTTTGTAAGGGAAATAATTATATAAGCATTTTTAGAGAGTTATAGCCAAAAAAATAGCAAAAAAATGCATTAAAAATGGAATAAAAATGATGGTAATTTTTTTTTTAAATCGTTGACTCATCGTAGACATTTTTAGAGAGTTACTTCCCTTATATAACAGCGAAAAAATGCATTAAAATGGAAAAAAATTATGGTAATTTTTTTTTTAATCGTAAACTCATCGTAGACGCGCGCTAATACCCAGAAGGGCTCGATATGAATCACGATTATAAGATACCCGGTTTTGGTTAAACTGCACCGCAAAATGTGGGAGTAGTTAGGAATCTAAATCGTAGGAGACAGACACACAACTTCTCTTTTATATATAAAGATTTGTTTTCGACGCTAGACTGCGGCCATGCTGGAGCACCGCCTTGAAGAAATTTATTTGAACATTTCGATCCCAGTATTTCTGAATGGCTTTGAGGCTTTTATTTTTTAACACTATATGAAAGTGTGGTATTTATTCCATCGTTCCGTTCTGCCGAACTGCTATGTTACAGTACCTATCACTGGATACTAATCATGGAGGCTCAGAGAGTGGTGCGGAACGCGTGTTATACAAGAGTTTATCACTATTAGCCAATGTGTTATCGATGTCTCTCAATGGTCATATCAATCGTTGTTCCGTCTACTGGAAGTCTTATGGCGACACAAGAATGGTGACGTGTAAATACCTAAACCAGTTGGAGGCGCTGTGTAAGCTACAACATTCGCCAGTCACCTGCAAAATATGTTACGCACTGGAGTCGATATAATCGACTTAATCCCTTTGTCTGTCCTTGTTTGTCCTCTCTGTGTTTAGCCCCTTGTGGGTAGTAAAGAAATAGGTATTTCGTCTGCCGTTACGTTCTGAGTTCAAATTCCGCCGAGGTCGACTTTGCCTGTCATCCTTTCGGGGTCGATTAAATAAGTACCAGTTACGCACTGGGATGGATATAATCGACTTAATCCGTTTGCCGGTCCTTGTTTGTCCCCTCTGTGTTTAGCTCCTTGTGGATAGTAAAGAAATATGTATTTCGTCTGTCTTTATAATCTGAGTTCAAATCCTGCCGAAGTCGACTTAGCCTTTCATCTTTTCCACAATCCATAAAATAAGTGCAACTCGAATCCTGAAGTCAATGTCATCGACGTTAATCGACCACCCCCTAGCTTTGTGCCAAAATTTTAAACTACTACTACTACTACTACTACTACTACCACTACTACGACTATTTCTACCACTACGGTGGCGCGCTGGCAGAATTGTAAGCACACCGGACAAAATGCTTAGCAGCATTTCGTCCGACACATTACGTTCTGAGTTCAAATCTCGCCGAGGTCACCTTTGCATTTCATCCTTTCCGGCCAAGATAAAATAAGTACCAGTTGAGCAATGGGTCGATGTAATCGACTTACCCCCTCCCCAGAAATTGTTGGCCTTGTGCCAGAATTTGAAACTACCACTACTACTACTACAATTACAACTACGACGACGACGGCGGCGCGTTGGTGGAATCGTTAGCAAATCGGAGAATTGTGCTTTGCGGGATTTCATTCGGTGTCTTACGTTCTGATTTCAAATCCCGCCGATGTCGCCTTTTGCTTTTCATCTCTTCGGGGTCGATAAAAAATAGAGTACCAGTCCTAATCAAGTAGTGAGGGTGGTCGATGCTATTGACTTCTCTGCTCTCGTCAAATTTACTAGAGTTGGACCCTTGCAACAAACCGGCGTCCCTTTCAGAGGCAACGTTGTTATTTCGGTCAGTTATGCACCATGAAAATAGGGCGACTGACCTTACAAGACGGAAAGCTAAAAAAGAATTATTTTAAATCGAAGAGATCTGATATGCAGCGTTCATCGGTAACCAACACTTCCATTCTGTAAATCAACTTTTTAGTAGAAGCATATTCGCTATGTTTGTTTGCTAAAAATGGCTTTTTGATGGTTTGCAATACTTAACTCTATTTCGCTCGCGGAAAATTTACCAATCAGAGGTTGGCGAAGTACCCAGGGAAATATTTCTTTAAATTCTTCGCTTAAAGTCAAAGAAACAAGGTAAACACTGGCGCATTGAATGCAAAGGTGCCACGTGAAGGAAATTGAAAAGATACATAAGAACTTAATGCAGCTAACAAACGTATTGTCATACCTTGCAAAAATATTAAAACAGTAGTAGTAGTAGTAGTAGTAGTAGTAGTAGTAGTAGTAGTAGTAGTAGTGGCAATAGTGGTGGTAGTAATAGCAATGGTGGTGGTGGTGGTGGTGGTAGCTGTGGTGAAGATGGTGCATGTAATGGTAGTAGTAGTAGTAGCTTTGGTGGTCACGTCGTCGTGGCAGTTGTGGTAGTAGTAGTAGTAGTAGTAGTAGTAGTAGTAGTAGTAGTAGTAGTGGCAATAGTGGTGGTAGTAATAGCAATGGTGGTGGTGGTGGTGGTGGTAGCTGTGGTGAAGATGGTGCATGTAATGGTAGTATAGTATAGCTTTGGTGTCACGTCGTCGTGGCAGTTGTGGTAGTAGTAGTAGTAGTAGTAGTAGTAGTAGTAGTAGTAGTGGTGGTGGTGGTGGTGGTGGTAGTAGTAGTAGTACTAGTAGTGTCAGTAGTGATGGTCATGGTTGTCGTGGTGATGGTTGCTTTTGTTTTCGTTGTCATGAATTCCATTCTTTTATTTTTTTATTCTTTTATTTGCTTCACTCATTTCACTGCGGTCATGCTGGAGCACAACCTTGAATTTTTTTTTTTTGTGGGGGGGGGGAATGAATCGACCCCAGTACTTACGTTTTAAACTCTTTAAGAATAAAAGGATTTGTCTCCATAAAGTAAATTAGTCCGAGATTTCAACCAAAGAATTATAGACAATGAATATAGGCGTAGAAGTGGCTGTGTGGTAAGTAGCTTGCTAACCAACCACATGGTTCCGGGTTCAGTCCCACTGCGTGGCATCTTGGGCAAGTCTTCTGCTATAGCCCCGGGCCGACCAATGCCTTGTGAGTGGATTTAGTAGACGGAAACTGAAAGAAACCTGTCGTGTATATGTATATATATATATATATATATGCATGTGTGTGTGTGTGTGTCTGTGTTTGTCCCCCTAGCATTGCTTGACAACCGATGCTGGTGTGTTTACGTCCCCGTCACCTAGCGGTTCGGCAAAAGAAACCGATAGAATAAGTACTGGGCTTCAAAGAATAAGTCCCGGGGTCGATTTGCTCGACTAAAGGGCGGTGCTCCAGCATGGCCGCAGTCAAATGACTGAAACAAGTAAAAGAGTAAAGAGTAAAAGAGTAATAGTTTATAAAGAAGTATCTTAGTCTATTATGGCCGACTTTGGTAGTATAGTCTCTCTTATGCTCAGGGGATCGGCAAGTTTACTACGCCCATATTCAGGGGGTTTGAGAAAGTTTTACACAGCCCTTCTGGCACCGTCTATTTGGTGCCGCTGATTCGATGCTGATTTATTTGACATCGGTGAACGACCGTGGCTTAGGAGTTAGGGTATTCGGCTCATGATCGTAAGCTAGATCGTGTGTTCGATTCCTGGCGGCGCGTTACGTCCTTGAGTAAGACACTTTATTTCAGATGTCTGCAGTTCACTAGGCCGGCAAAAACACGAGTTGTGTCCGATTCAAAAGGCCATCTTTGTCACATTTTGTGCCACGCATAATCTCCCTGGGAACAACGTTGAGGGTGTACATGTCAGTGGAATGGCCGGTCATTTGAACGCTAATTTTCTCGGGCAGGCTGCTCCTTTGATGCGGATCAACTGGAACCCTCGTCGTCGTAATCGACGGAGGACCAGTTTTTATTTTGTCATCACATGTGTTGTCCCCGGGATCTGTTTGGCACCGTGAAAAATTTCGTTTTTATTCTAGTTGACAACTAACATTTAATCACAACCACTGAAAGAGTCGACGACTGAAAATTCAACTTCAGTTTATGCGGTGTCTGCTGAAATATTCTGACAAAACATGGAAAAGTAAACATTTTTTTTCTCTCCCGATGGATTTCCGTACATCTTTGATAAAAGTAGAACTGACAGTGAATTTAAATTTTGGTGCTGTGAGCAGGAAAATCGGATAGGAAGAGAGAGAGAGAGAGAGAACGAGGGCGAGAGAGAAATAAAGAGAGACATTTTAGATGTATTAAATGACCTCTATTCCTCTGTTACGACCCCCCTCTCTCTCTGTCTCTCTCTCTATATATATTTATATATATATATATATGCTTTTTTAATGCTTATGTAACTCGGGGACGCTTCTACACACTAACACACACACATACATACATACATACATGCATATATACATATATATAAGTATATAAATGTACATATAGATATATACATATATATGTATGTATGTATGAATACGCAAATATATGTATACATAGATACATGTGTACGTATAGATACATGTATATGTATACATATACACAGATGTGCATGTATACATCTCTCTCTCTCTCTCTATATATATATATATATATGAATATATATGTGTGTGTGTGTGTATGTGTGTTTGTATATATATATATATATATATATATATATATATATGTACGTTTGTATGCATACGTACATACATAAATACATAATAAATACATATATACATACATACAATCATACATACATACATACATGCATGCATACATATAATCATACATACATACATACATACATACATACAATCATATATACATACATACATACACACATGCATACATACATACATGCATACATGCATACATGCATACATACATACATACATACAATCATACATACATACATACAATTACATATACATACATACATACATACATACATACATACATACATACATGCATACATACATACATACATACATACATACATACATACATACATACATACATACATACATGCATATTGTTTATACTCGTTTCACTACACTCGAAGACTTTAGTCAGTAACATTAAATCCGTCTAACGTCTCCTGTGTCATTCACCGAAAACAAGATAGGAAGAAACAATAAAAAGAAAAAGAAGACAAAACAAAGTATGAAACCTTGAAAGTTGAGGGGGCGGGAGGTTGCTTATGTAGAGGTGTGATACTCTCTTTAATAAAGAATGTCGAAATTTATAGTTGTTTATATAACTTCTGTATATATATTTTTTCTAATGTTTAAGAGGTGTTTTAATTTAAGACACCACATGAGATTTCACTGTTCAATAAAGAAATAAGATTGATTTATTTTGAATGTATTTTAGACATAAGCCCAAGCGTGGCTGTGTGGAAAGAAGTTTGCTTCTCAATCACGTGGTTCCGGGTTCAGTCCTCCAGTGTGTAGCACCCTGGGAAAGTGTGTTGTGCTACAGCCCGAGGACGACTGAAGCCATGTGAGTGAATCTGGTAGACAGAAAGTGAAAAAAACCTTCGTCATGTTTATATAAATGTGTGCGTGTGCGTGCGTGTGTGTGTGTGTGTGTGTTGTGTGCGTTTGTGTGTGTCCCCTCCTCCCCGCCACCATTTGACAACCACCGGTTTTGGCATGTTTGCGTCCCTGTAACTTAGAGGTTCGGCTTAGAGGTTTAAGAAAATATACCGGGGTCGACCAAAGCATTGCCAGTGAATTTGGTAGACGGAAACTAAAAGAAGCCCGTCGTATGACTACGTATATGTTTGTGTGGGTGGGTGTGCGTGTCTTTGTGCGTAGGTGTGTGTGTGTTTGTCTCTGTGTCTCTATTCCACACCACCGCTGGACAGCCGGTGTTGATGTTTTTCCGTCACCATAAGCAAGCGGTTCCGCAAAAGAAACGAATAGAATAACGCCAGACTTCAGGAAAAAAAAAGTATTGGGGTCGATTCGTTCGACTAAAATTCTTCAAGCAGTGCCCCAGCATGGCCGCAGCCTATTTCTTTACTACCCACGAGGGGCTAAACACAGAGAGGACAAACAAGGACATACAAACGGATTAAGTCGATTATATCGACCCCAGTGCGTAGCTGGTACTTATTTAATCGACTCCAAAAGGATGAAAGGCAAAGTCGACGTCGGCGGAATTTGAACTCAGAACGTAGTGACGGACAAAATACCTATTTCTTTACTACCCACAAGGGGCTAAACACAGAGAGGACAAACAAGGACAGACAAACAGATTAAGTCGATTACATCGACCCCAGTGCGTAACTGGTACTTAATTTATCGATCCCGAAAGTAGGAAAGGTAAAGTCGACCTCGGCAGAATTTGAACTCAGAACGTAACGGCAGACGAAATACGGCTACGCATTTCGCCCGGCGTGCTAACGTTTCTGCCAGCTCGCCGCCTTCATGGGCGCAGTCTAATGACTAAAACAAGTAGAAGATAACAAACAATGTTTAAGAGGTATTTTAAGATACCACATGCGAGAGTTCAATGTCCTATAAAAGCTTAGGATCGATTTTTTAAAATGTAATATAGATACAGCTTCATTGAAGTGAAATATGAGTCCCCCCCCCCGCTTCACTATGGCAACCATTTCTTTCTAAAATTTATATCTACTATGATCAATTGGAGATATATTATGATTCCTACTAACACAGAATTGGGTGAAGATTTTATCGAAACGGTGTATGACCATTGAGTGATGCGTTTACCTCTCTATATGATGCTTAAGCATGACGAAAGTTAATTTTTATCGAAAGATAATTTTAAAATATAAGAATATTAGAATATTGATAAGGTGAGATTATAAATTCAAGCCTAAAATTTAAAATTCAAATATTGGTTTGAATTTGAAGATTTTAAACGGGTTTACGATGGTTGGGATTTTGAATGTAGGAGTTTAGAATGAGTTAGTTAAAATATGGATTTCTCGTGCAATTAAAAATTTTAATTTGTGGAAATTTTGATAATTTCTCTAAAGCAGCGGATTGTGTCGAATGTGGAATGGAATGCGTAAATGAAGGTGTTTATATGTAAGGGGTTAGAAATATTGTAGAAATAAATTAGTGTGGGATAAAAAAAAAAAAGAATGATAAAAGGAAAATATATGTGTTTGAGTGTATGCACGTGTATGTGTGTATATATGGGTGTATATGTATAAATGCGAAACTGAAAGCTAAAAGCAAAATAAAGGGGAAAATTTAAAAATACAAAATGTCAAGGTCATATCTATTGGGAAATGAAACAGAGGTGTAGTTTCTAAAATATTTAAATGTTTAAACGACAAGATAATCAAATTCATAATTTGCGTGCATGTGCACACTCGTGCACAGATACACAGACATACACACACACATGAATACATATATATCTTTTCTTATTTTCACTCACAATTTATCATCCCCACATCCTCTATGTCTCTCTCTCTCTCTCTCTCTCTCTCACTCTCTCTCTCGATTGATAAAGGAGAAATCTTCGAAACGTTTAAACACTTTCTCTTTCCATTAAAGTGCAAAGCTAAGACCTTATGAGCTAAACTTTGCACCTTCTGTGCTATCGTCTATTATTAGTAATGTATATTATAAAATATATGTTTGTGTATGAATCTTTGTATATGTAACACACACACATATATATATATATATATATATATATTATATATATATATATGTGTATATATACACACTCACATATATATATAATATATATATATATATATATATATATACACGCTAAAACAAAAAAAACTCCAAAAAGAATTTTGCATTATTATTTTTAACCCTGCCCCACCCATTTTACACATGTTTCTTTACCTAATAGGAGATACACATATGCAGGAAATGAAATATATACATTGGATAATAGCTAGTAGCAACAATGTTAACCAGTTTTCTGCTTTAGTATGTAACTATTCTGGAAAATGTATTTTCCACTATTTTACAGTATTCCCCAATATTTACATCGCTCATATGAAATATGACATCGACACTTTGGGACACTGAATATGTAGATGGGCTTCATCAGGAGACAAGTCCGGATTAAAACCCATAATATATATATATATATATATATATATATATATATGCATATAATATATTATATTATATATATATATATATTATAAATGTTTTACCTATATATATATATATATATATATATAGATTATATATATATATATTTAAATGGTTACATGTCTATTTGATGAGTTTGTTTGTTATTTACATCCTTCCTGGTAAGATTGTTGCTCTGCTGACCATAATTTATCGTGTCGGACATTTTGGGAGTGCATCCGTCGAAATATATATATATATATATATATATATATATACATACATATATATGAGTGTATATATATATATGTATATATATATACATATATATACATATATACATATACATATACATATACATATTATATATATATACATGCGTGCATATATATATGTACATACATATTTATATATATAGATAGATACACACATACATATATACATACATACATATTTATATATATACATATATACATACACATACATATTCACATATATATATACACACATACATATATATATAATGTATGTATATACATACATATTTAATATATATATATATATGTATACATACATGTATATACGTATATATGTATATACATACATTATATATGTGTATATATATAATATATATATATATATATATATATACATATATATGTATCTACATACATAATAATATATAATATAATATATATATAATATATATATATATACATATATATATATAATATATCTATCTATATATTATATCTATATAATATATCTATATATATATTATATATATATATATTATAAACCTATCAGTGTTTTCCAACCTGGGTCGGCAAAAGTAGTCCTAGGTCCGTGAATTAATCAAATTTCATATATAGATATATAATATATATATATTATATATATAATACACACACACCATTTAAAAGGAATCCGTGGGAAAACTCATTTAAATAAAAGGGGTCCTTGGTAGTAAAAAGGTCGGGAATGTGAATTATTATTGATTCAGAATTATACTTTATACACTCGGTCAGAACATAACCACAACAGTTACTTTTCAAAGCGTTTTCCGCCGCGTAAAATATTTCTTTCCATGATGGATCTTCGTCAGGCAAAATCTCTTCATGTCAAGCATCGAAGACAAAACCGTCTATTATACAGTTCTGGAAGAGATATCGTCTGTATCAAGAGAAAGGAAGTGCACGGGGAAATTGGAATACAATAAATGAAACTAAATAATTAAAGTGACAAGACTCAATTATAAAGCGAAGAACCATCTCTTCTGCAAGCTGCCATTTTATGCATATGAAATACGCACAAATACATACATATATACACGTTTTCTCATGTATATGCATCCGTAGATTTCCACGAAAATCCCGCAAAACATTGATTTGTGCACGAAGAACAGATACGTATACGGTAGTACATGCACAGATACGTACGCTTATACAAATACAGACCAACACAGGTGTACACGCGCTCTTTCCATGTGATATGCCCTGACACAACGGGCGGACAATCATACACATGTATCTATTATTATGTTTTACTTGTTCCAGTAATTAGACTGCGACCATGCTGGAGCACGGCATTGAAGCATTTTTAGTCGAACGATTTTCTTCTCGTAATTTTTTTAAGCCTGGTATTTATTCTATCATTCTATTTTATCGAACGGCTAAGTTACACGAAAGTGAAAAATTAAAAACCGGGTGTCAAGTGTTGGTGGGAGACATATGCGTGCGAGTGTATATACTTTTCTATTCCAGGCACAAGGCCTGAAATTTGGAGGGGCGGTGGCCAGTCGACAGAAAGAAATAATAGAGTTGTACAGAATTTAGATAAATATATACTTACATATAAAAGACCAAAGTGTACGTACGTCGCTATATATATATATATATAGAGAGAGAGATATAGATAGATAGATAGATAGATAGATAATTAGATAGATAGATAGATAGATAGATAGATAATAGATATAGATAGATAGATAGATAGATATAAAATATAAAATGGGACAAGCACGCAAAACATCCAGATAGACGATACAAAGAAACAATTCCGGGTCATTCGGAGTTTTCCTTCCTCAGAACGAGTTCCACATTATGTGTGTGTGTGCGTGTGCGTGTGTGTGTGTGGCGTCGTGTGTGTGTGTGTGTGTGTGTGTGTGTGTGTACGTGCGTGTGTGTCATTGTTTCATCGTGTCTGTAGAAGCATCACCGCTTCTTGCTGTGTTTACCTTCCCCGAACCTTAGCAATTCGGCAAAAAGTGTCCGATAGAATAAATACCATGCTTTTAAAAAGAAAAGCCCTGATGTCGATTTATTCGACAAAAATCCTTCAAGGCGATGCTCCAGCATGGCCGCAGTCATATGTCTGAAAGACGTAAAGAATTAAAAATATATATACATGTACTCATGTGTATACCCTTATCTCATGCGATCATATATTCATTCTTATATCTCGGCTTCAAACAATGCCACAGTTCTCATCGTAAGAGTATTAATCCTATTAGTGTCTGAATATGGTTCAGAAAGTTTCCCAAAGACAAATTCTTTCACCTTTCACATTTAAAATATTTGATAAATTATAAAATGCTCATGAATTTGTTATACAATACGCCAAAAGCAACCATAAATTCTATAACACAATATTTACTGCAAACAAAAGAAAACTTAAGAATATTTCCTCAAGAAAAGAATCAAATTTGGTTTAATTTTTGGAAAATTAATTTTCGTTTTATTTAAATAATGCAAAAAAAAAAAATATCGTTGAAGATTATTGATTTACCAAAATGTTTTTTGGTGCTAAAAGGTTAAGAACCGTTGACTTATTTACATCAAGACATCTTCTTTGCAGCATCAATAATTCTTCTCTTCCAGACTTTCTCATATGAAAATGTGATTATTATTTCTCCTTTGTCATCTTCATATAATGAATAACTAAAACACACACACACACCCACTCTCTCTCTCTCTCTCTCTCTC
This sequence comes from Octopus sinensis, assembly GCF_006345805.1. Classification (NCBI taxonomy): domain Eukaryota; kingdom Metazoa; phylum Mollusca; class Cephalopoda; order Octopoda; family Octopodidae; genus Octopus; species Octopus sinensis. The sequence continues at coordinate 57,730,121 of NC_043012.1, read as the reverse complement.
TCTCTTTCTTTCTTTCTTTCTTTCTCTCTCTCTCCAACTACTACTACAACTACAGCACACCAGAGACAAAATACGAACTGCCGTCCATCTCATTGTGAAGCAGGCCGAAGTCGTAACGTCTCAACTTGTGATGTCTGTCTTCAGATTTTAAATAAAGTTACATTCAAATTTCTTTTCATTGAGGTCAAGAAACAAGCTGAAGATAATTGAAACGAAATAAAAATAAAATAAAATGAAATAAAATAAAATAAATTAATATAAAAAAATAATTAAAAAAAAAAACAGAAATAGAAAATACTCTAATTAATCTAAGATATTTTCCAATTAAAATTGAATCAATTTGACCTATGGGTCGGCCTCGTTCCTTGGTTTCCAGAGCTTTCTTGTTCAATAGAAAACTAATGAAAATTCTAAAAGAGAAAGGAAGGAAGGAAGAGAGAAAGAAGGAAAGAGAGAACGATATTGCTCTTGTAAACCACCTTAATTTTTAGATTTGTATAAAATAACGAATAATCGCGAGTTTGGTAGTTGGGGGGGGATAGTAATTTGTTTTACCGGAAAATAATATGTAAAGTACAGTTAACATTTCACCTCTCTGTACACAGAAACGATGAATGATTCAGTGATGTTAAATTTAACTGACGGTATTGCTGTTTAGCTACGATTTACAAAAAATAAAAGAAGAAAATGAAAAATCAGTAGAAAATAAACAGAAAGCAAAGCAATAAGAAAACTTAACCTGAGGTGTGTGGAGTTCACGTTACAATTTAGTAATAATTAAATTAACATTTAAAAGTTTACTTGGAATGAACTTTTAAATAAGATTAACTATTATAACTTCCGTTAATATTATCGAAGACACAGAAAAACTGCCGGTGAAACAAGCAGAAAAATGTCGTAGACTTGCAGATATTTTAAAGCATTTAGAAATCTGAAAAACAGCCGTAAAGCAATGAAAATTTGTTTTATATCATTTAGCTTGGTCGGTTTAATAGTAGCCAAACAGTGAGTTTTGTGGCATATTGCTGTGTTGGCAGAATTGCGTTAAGAACAAGGAACTTTGTCTGTAGTAATGTGCGTTGAATAGTCGTAATGCCGTGAGTGAAATATATTCTATAAACAGATATGATCTCATAGAAATAGCTAGGTCTGGTCAATGACATGTATTATCTCTGCTTCTTGAGGATCTGCTCTGTTTCTTTCTGTTTGTCTTTTTTAAACTGTTTGTTTCTTCTTGTCTTTTTTTTACTTGTTTCAGACATTAGACTGCGGCCATGCTGGGGCACCACCTTGCAGAACATCTCAGTCGAAAGAATTATCCCCAGGACTTTTTTGTTAAGCCTGGTGTTCTGTGAAGGCACATGGCTCAGTGGTCAGAGCGTCGGACTCACAATCATGAGATACTGAGTTCGATTTCCACTTGACACTTTATTTCACGTTGTTCCAGTTCACTCAGCTGTAGAACTGAGTTGTGACGTCACTGGTGCCAAGCTGTATTGGCCCCTTTGCTTTTCCCTTGGATAGCATCGGTGGCATGAAGAGGAGAGGCTGGTATGCATGGGCGACAGCTGGTCTTCCATAAACGGCCTTGCCCGAACTTGTGCCTCGGAGGGTAACTTTCTAGATGCAATCCCACGATCATTCATGCTTCTTTTGCTGAAGTGCTAAGTTACAGGGACGTAAACATTCCAACACCGATTGTCAAACAGTGGGGGGCGGGGACAAACAGATGCACACACATCGATATACATACACGATGGGCTTCTATCAGTTTCCATCTACCAAATCCACTCATAAGGCTTCGATAGTAGAAAACACTTGCCCAAGGTACCATGTTGTTCGGAAGCAAGCTTCTTACCACACAGCCACGTCGGCGCCTGAAAATACAATGTATAAATAATTAACAACTGGCAATTGAGAAGAGCTTCACAAAAGGAGCAGAAAAGAATACTCTAAACTTGACATAACATAAAGGAAACGGACAGGTTTGCTGTATAGAGATGAAAGGATAGCCTCGGACACGTGTTTCTACCTCAATAACCGTCATCAGCACAACAAGCGTCCTAATTTATTTCCGGTAGCCAGAGGACATAGACATATTCAAAAAGAGTAGAACACGTTTACAAGCCATGTAATTTACATAAATCACGAAATAGTGATCTAAGGGAAATAACTCAGATTGGTCAGTGGTAGGTATTTGAGCCCCAAAAACAAATGCAGGCATATTAAATACCAAACAACAAAAAGTTTTCATTTATTTATATTACTTCCGCTGTTAGAAGATGAGTTACAAATACCAAATGGTAGTTCAGACCAGTCCCACACAAGAAAGGGATACGTCCTGAAGGGATACAGATAAGTCTAATAAATCGAGATTTTCTGTTGTGCGGTATTTGGTATACCTGTACTTGTCTATGTTCTTCAAATACGAGTTATTTCTCTTAGATAATTTTGCTTTACTTATGCAAATTATCTAGGCTATCTTCTGCTATAGCCCCGGGCCGACCAATGCTTTGTGAGTAGATTTGGTAGACGGAAACTGAAAGAAGCCTGTCGTATATATGTATATATATATGTATGTGTTTGTGTGTCTGTGTTTGTCCCCCTAACATTGCTTGACAACCGATGCTGGTGTGTTTACGTCCCCGTCACTTAGCGGTTCGGCAAAAGAGACCGATCGAATAAGTACTGGGCTTACAAAGAATAAGTCCCGGGGGCGATTTGCTCGACTAAAGGCGGTGCTCCAGCATGGCCGCAGTCAAATGACTGAAACAAGTAAAAAGAGTAAAAAGAGTATATATGTATTCTAATTTCTTTTTAATTTGTCTATGTTAGTTATTAGAAATAAATTAGAGTAATTGCTGTGCTGATGACGGATATTGAGGAAGAAACACGTTAGTTCGAATGTACTCATGTCTCCAGACAATAAACCTGTTCATTTGCATAATGGTATGCCAACGTTAGAGAATTTTTCTTTCTTTCTCTTCTGGATCTCTTCTCAATTCCCAGTTGCAACTTACGTTGTATGGTATTCGTTATATTATAGTATTTATATTTGTTGATAAAACAAGTCATAATATGTAGCTTGCTCACTAGAACATTGGTAGAACAATGGAATATATTATAATATTCCTATATCGGAAGAACTGTGGAACAGCAAAAATAGTATCTTATATTATTTAGTTTCGTCAGCCGAATAGTAGTAAAGCGCTATTTATTATAGCATTGAATATGTCAAGTGTTATAACATCTAAGTACATTGATAAGAACAATGGAAAATTTTCTGTGTATACACACACACACACACACATATAGTTGTGGTATATTCTGTTTGGAAAGTGGTGGAATATAAAGCTCGTCCACCTTCAGAATTGTCCAGTACTATCCGTTAGTATTACTGTATACTTCCAAATTTGGGATTTCATCGTTTACTCTCTCTTTACTTGTTTCGGTCATTTTGACTGCGGCCATGCTGGAGCAGCGCCTTTAATCGAGCAACTCGACCCCGGGACTTCTTATTCTTTTGTAAGCCCACTACTTATTCTATCGGTCTCTTTTGCCGAGCCGCTAAGTAACGGGGACATAAACACACCAGCATCGGTTGTCAAGCAATGCTAGGAGGACAAACACAGACACACAAACACACACACAACACACACACCACACACACACACACACATATATATATATATATCTATATATACGACGGGCTTTTTTCAGTTTCCATCTACTAAATCCACTCACAAGACTTTGGTCGGCCCGAGGCTATAGTAGAAGACATTTGCCCAGGGTGCCACTGAACCCGGTACCATGTGGTTGGTAAACAAGCTACTTACCACACAGCCACTCCTGCGAATATGAAATTGAAGAAATTAGAGTCACCAAGGAAGAGTACGGTTGGACAGTTAATTTTTAATCGCTACAATTGTTTCGACGCAACGCCATCTCCTACCATTCATAGCAGTCCGCCAAACGCACTCTAGCAACACACACCATGAGTCTATCAGCTACTACGAAATTCAAGCCACGACGGACGGAGGGGATGGCCTTGAAGTCGACGATTTTAAACTAACAGAGACAAAACTCGCATATCGCCTGAAGAAACACAACTAGATCTCATTATGCAAAGAAACAGTCGCATAACCAAATACCTGTATTCCTGTAGAACCACGTGTATAAGTGGATGATGAGCAAAGCACCAGCACAGTTTCGATTACCTATTATTATCCCGTAGATTGCAGGTTGCAAGAACATCATAGTGGCGGTGGAGGTATGTGTATGTGTATGTGTATATATACATATGTGTGTGCGTGTGTGTCTATATGTGTGTGCGTGTGTGTATATGTATCTACGTGTAAAGATACATATGTCTACATCCCTATCAACGCACATTTGCGTTTTTTTAGGTGTGTATATATATATATATATATATATTATATAATATATAATATATATATTATATAATATATATATATACATATATACATATATATATATATATATATATATATATATATTAACAAAATAATAAATAAAACATATGCATATATACATATATGTACGTACCTACATCTATATGTATATATACATGCATATATGGGTACAGGACACCAATATATATATATATATTAATGTGAATTTGTGTATACGTGTACACGAGTGTATGTTTATATGAGTATACGCATACGTATATGTATATGTGTGTGTATGTGTATATGTATATATGCGCGTGTATATATTAGTTATTTGTATACGCGAGTGTATTAACACGTGCGTGTGTGTGTGTGTCAAACTTTGCACAGACGTCTGTATCTCGATTTACGGATATATGCACATATTTATCTATGCTATGTGCATATATTTATGTATACATGCGCCTGTGTGCCTGTATATGTGGATTCCTACACATAGATGTATGTATGTATTCGTCAAAACGTGTGCGTATTCGCCTGTATCTAGTTGCACGTACATACCCATATCCTTGGATGTGCGCGTGACAGCGCGGTATGTTTAAGTGCGTATAATATATATATCATCATCATCATCATCATCATTTAACGTCCGCTTTCCATGCTAGCATGGGTTGGACGGTTCAACTGGGGTGTGGGGAGCCCGAAAGCTGCACCAGTCCAGTCAGATCTGGCAGTGTTTCTACAGCTGGATGCCCTTCCTAACGCCAACCACTCCGAGAGTGTAGTGGGTGATTTTATGTGCCACCGACACAGGTGCCAGACGAGGCTGGCAAACGGCCACGCTCGGATGGTGTTTTTTATGTGCCACCGACACAGGTGCCAGACGAGGCTGGCAGACGGCCACGCTCGGATGGTGTTTTTATGTGCCACCGACACAGGTGCCAGATGAGGCTGGCAAACGGCCACGATCGGATGGTGCTTGTTACGTGCCCACAGCACGATGGCCAGTCGATGCGGTACTGGCTACGGCCACGTTCGGATGGTTTTCTTGTGTGCCACGTGCCACCGGCACTGGTACCACAAAGATACAAATTCCATTGATGTTCATCTATTTTGATTTGTTTTGATTTTCACTTGCCTCAACAGGTCTTCACAAGTGTCACAAGAGGAAGGTATGCACAGGTGGACTGACTACGTCCCAGGTAGGGGCCATGGGTTATGGCTGACTAGTCTTGCCGGGTTCGGATGGTTGTTTTTATGTGCCACCGACACAGGTGCTAGATGAGGCTGGCGAACGGCCACGATCGGATGGTGTTTGTCATGTGCCCACCGCACTGACTACAGCACTGATGGATTCTTGTGTGCCACAGGCACTGGTACCACAAGATACAAATTCATTGATGTTCATCTATTTTGTCTATTTTGATTTGATTTGATTTGATTTGATTTGATTTTCACTTGCCTCAACCGGTCTTCACAAGTGTCACAAGAAGGAAGGTATGCACAGGTGGACTGACTAGTCTTGCCGGGTCTTCGGAAGGTGTTTTTATGTGCCACCGACACAGGTGCCAGATGAGGCTGGCGAACGGCCATGATCGGATGGTGTTTGTTACGTGCCACAGCACGGAGGCCGGTCGATGCGGAACTGGCTACGGCCACGTTCGGATGGTTCTCTTGTGTGCCACCGGCACTGGTACCACAAAGTTGTGCCACCGGCACTGGTACCACAAAGTGTGTGCCACCGCACTGGTCCAACAAAGTGTGTGCCACCGGCACTGGTACCACAAAGTGTGTGCCACCGGCACTGGTACCACAAAGATACAGATTCCATTGATGTTCATCTATTTTGATTTGTTTTGATTTTGATTTTCACTTGCCTCAACAGGTCTTCACAAGTGTTACAAGAAGGAAGGTATGCACAGGTGGACTGACTACGTCCCAGGTAGGGGCCATGGGTTATGGCCTGACTAGTCTTGCCGGGTCTTCGGATGTTTTTATGTGCCACCGACACATGTGCTAGATGAGGCTGGCGAACGGCCACGATCGGATGGTGTTTGTCATGTGCCCACAGCACGGAGGCCAGTCGATGCGGTACTGGCTACGGCCACTTTCGGATGGTCTTCTCTGTGTGCCACCGGCACTGGTACCACAAAGATACAAATTCCATTGATGTTCATCTATTTTGATTTGTTTTGATTTTGATTTTGATTTTCACTTGCCTCAACAGGCCTTCACAAGTATCACAAGGAGGAAGGTATGCACAGGTGGACTGACTACGTCCCAGGTAGGGGCCATGGTTTATGGCCTGACTAGTCTTGCGGGTCTTCGGATGGTGTTTTTATGTGCCACCGACACAGGTGCTAGATGAGGCTGGCGAACGGCCACGACCGGATGGTGTTTGTTATGTGCCCACAGCACGATGGCCAGTGATGCGGTACTGACTACGGCCATGTTCGGATGGATTCTTGTGTGCCACCGGCACTGGTACCACAAGCGGTACTGACTACTTTTTATGTGCCACCGACACAGGTGCTAGATGAGGCTGGCGAACGGCCACGAACGGATGGGTTTGTTATGTGCCCACAGCACGATGGCCAGTGATGCGGTACTGACTACGGCCACGTTCGGATGGATTCTTGTGTGCCACCGGCACTGGTACACAAGCGGTACTGACTACGGCCACGTTCAGATGGATTCTTGTGTGCCACCGGCACTGGTACCACAAGATATATATATATATATATATATATATTATATATATTATATATCTATATATTATATATATATATATATATTATATACATATATACATATATATATATATATATATTATATATATATATATATATATACACATAATATATTATATATATATTATATATATATATATATATAATATATATATATTATATATATATATATATATATATATATATATATATATATAATTCATATACATATGCATATACATATGTATCTGGAGGTGCAATGGCCCAGTGGTTAGGGCAGCGGACACGCGGTCGTAGGATCGCGGTTGCGATTCCCAGACCGAGTGTTGTGAGTGTTTATTGAGCAAAAACACCTAAAGCTCCACGAGGCACCGGCAGGGAATGGTGGTGATCCCTGCTGTTCTGTTTCGCCACAACTTTCTCTCATTCGTTCTTCTGTTGGCCTGCTCGCTTAGCCAGCGAGGTGGCGTCATTGAAGGCTAAAACAATGCGAAGCGTATTGTGACTAGCGATGTGTAGGAACCTCTGATGGTCACGTGAGGTGAGTCACGTGATACATATGCGTATGTATATGTGCGTATGAGCACGAATACAAAATAATGTTTTCGTCTAAGTATTATCTTCCTTTCTACTTCCTTTTCTTTCTCGACAGTTACAACAGCGATGGCTCATAAATCATTTTCTGTAAACTAGAATTTTCACGTTCATATTTGAATTTTTCGCGCTTCAACTTTTCTGTTTTTTGTTGGGGGGGGGGGGGGGTTACTCATTCTCAAAGTTGACGGGCATGTAGCGATACGCAAAACCGAATCTCTAGTGAGACTTCTTATTTTTCCATTTATTTATGTACCCGAAGAGACCCAGAACGGGTCGGAACATGTGTCCTACTAAATAAAGTCTTTTTTTTTCTCCATCTATTTTACTAATACTATACACGACAGCGATAAAGCAGTTGATAATGATAATGTTTTAAGGCATTGGAGCTTTATCGGTAAAATCAATGTTTAAGTAGAAGATAATATAGCAATTAGGTTTGTCGGTAGAAGATTAAGAAAGCTATGGGTGATACGATAGCATTTGAATTTGTTGGTAGAAAAATAACGTTAACAATGGAGATGATGCCATATAACATTTAACTTTGTCGCTCGACTAATAACAGAACGATTGAAAATGTCTTAGAACGTAGGAAGTGCGTTGCAGCTTGCTTGAAGCATTCTGACAAAGAAAGTAAAATAGCAAAATAATGGAGAAGGAGAATTTCTCACAAAGCGAAAAATAAATAAGTTTAATAATAACTTTTTATATATTTCAGACACAAACGTTCACCATCAAATGTAAATACACAACAAACAACATGGTCGGAACTGTATAGACTAACATTTCTTTACTGTTTACATCTGATGAAAGGCCTTTGTGCCTGAAATTTATAAAGGTTATTAAACTTATTCCTCTTTCACAATTTAAGAAGCGCCACCCCCTGTCTCCACTATTTTACTAGTTTATTTTGTTATGCTATTATTTCAGGGACGTGACAATTTCAAAAGTAGCTAATTCTGGCTACTTAGAAAAAAGCACACAAACGTAAGTCTGTGAATGGGAAAACATTTAATTCATAGCTGTTTGTCCGACAAAATATATATACTGTTTCGCCACTGGCTCATCAGAAACTAAGGAAGGCTTCCTAAATTTTGTTCCTTACTTCACGATGGTGAAGTCACGTGGTTTAGTGGTTAGTCTATTGCACTTGGGGTTGCTAGATAGTGGGTTCGATTCCCGGACTGACCGGCGAGTTGTGTTCTTGAGCAGAACACGTCATTTCTCGTTGTTTCTGTTCACAATGCTGTAAATGGGTAACCTTGTAACGGTGTAGCTTTCCAATCAGGGGAATGTTGGACAGTTTGCCCAGCCAACGCGGTGGCGTATTCGGCAGTTGAAAAGATTGCGAAGCACACTGTGACCAGTGATGTGTAACAACTTCCTATAGCCTAGTTGAAACCGTGATACCACGATATTTCAATGAGCCATAGCAACAATGAATACTCTTTTATTTGTTTCAGTCATTTGACTGTGACCACGCTGGAGCACCGCCTTCAGTCGAGCAAATCGACCCCAGGACTTATTCTTTGTAAGCCTAGTACTTATTCTATCGGCCTCTTTTGCTGAACCGCTAAGTTACGGGGACGTAAACACACCAGCATCGGTTGTCAAGCGATGTTGGGGGGACAAACACAAACACATAATCACACCCACATATACATATATATATAAATATATACATATATACGACAGGCTTCTTTCAGTTTCCGTCTACCAAATCCACTCACAAGGCTTTGGTTGGCCCGAGGCTATAGTAGAAAACACTTGCCCAAGGTGCCACGCAGTAGGACTGAACCCGGAACCATGTGGTTGGGAAGCAAGCTACTTACCCCACAGCCACTCCTGCGCCTATTTTATTGATAAAATACTTCTATATACTTTTCATTTATTAGTAGAACAGTGGCAGAAAGTGGATAACTTTTAGCATTTCAAAACCAGAAGAACAGCAGTAAAATAATGGATAATGTCTTACAACAACTACAACAACTACGATCAGGTAGAATCGTTACCACGCCGGATATAATGCTAAGCAGCGTTTCGTCCGTCGTTACGTTCTGAGTTCAAATTCCACAGAGGTCAACTTTGCTTTTCATCATTTCGGGGTCGATAAAATAAGAACCGGTTCATCGCTGGGGTCCCAATAATTTTCTCAATGTTAAAAATGCAAAGATATCATTATGTCCCACCTACATTGTCTTATCGATTCTACAATATCAACGACAATAACACCAGCAGTAGCAACGAGCCAACTTAGTATATTTTTCGTATAAAAACAGAAGCTAAATATCCTTTAGGAGACACATGGCCTAGTGGTTAGAGCAGCAGACTCGCGGTCGAGGGATCGCGGGTTCGAATCTCAGGCCGGGCGATGTGTGTGTTTATGAGCGAAACACCTAAGCTCCACGCAGCTTCGGCAGAAGGTAATGGCGAACTTCTGCTGACTCTTTCGCTAAACGTTTCTCACCTTAGCAAATGACCTTATCTAAATGCTTTAAAAAGTCTATGACATATTCAGAAGGCTATTTCATAAAATTATCTCCGTTCCCTTTTGAGCATATTAAAGGCAAATTGTGCACCTCCACCATACTCTCCTTCCCTCAAAATCGTCAAATTTGAGCCTAAGTCAGAAACATCTATTTAGAAAGTGGTAAAACATGGAGAATCGTTAGAGCACAAAAGAAAAATCTGTGGTGTTTCTGCTGAATTTAAAACCCTCCGAGGTCAATTTTGCGTTTCATCCTTCTGGACGTCTATAAAATAAAGTACCAGTTAAGTACTGAGGTCGATGGGATCCATTGACCTTCTCATTTCAAAATAGTTTGTTTCGGAATTAAATTAGTAGCCTTGTCAGGGAAAAAGTTTCTTCATATTCTGAAGTTGGACCCTTAAAAAACATTTTCTTCTTTGCTGGATTGGTGAAGAGGCGTGAGCCAGTGGTTAGGGTACTAGGCACATGATCCCAAGCTGGGGTGTCATGTGGCCTCTTTGAATCATACACGTCACTTCTCGTTGCCTCAATCAGCTCAAATAAACATAGTTACAAACTGAAACAGCCGAAATGCGGTGGCTCCCCATGGGCCTGGCCAACATCTTGTGCATCTGCAATGCGAGTATTGTATGGTCAATTGCTAAAACACTCCAGAAACCGGAACAAATATCAGTCTAACGAGCCAGTAGGCTCCGAACAGACTCTGTTTTAATATTATGTCTAGAGGTGGGCAAAAAGTCGAGAGTTCAAAGTAAAAGGCTACTGAACCATTAGTTATGAACTTTCAATAATAGAGATTTTTATTCTACACTAGCAGTATCGCCCGGCGTTGCTCGGGTTTGTAATGGAAATAACTATATAAGCATTTTTAGAGATGTAAAGTATAATAGCCATCTCAATATAGCTAACCACAAAGGGGGGTGTTACTGTAGCTTTTTACGATCTGAGATTTAATAATACATTTTCAGAGAGTTACTTCCCTTATATAATTGCAAAAAATGCATTAAAATGGGAAAAATGATGGTAATTTTTTTTTAAATCGTAGACTCATCGTAGGGCTTGATATGAATCACGACTATAAGATACCCGCTTTTGGTTACACTGCACCGCAAAATATGGGAGTACTTAGGAATCTAAATCGTAAGAGACAGACACACAACTTCACTTTTATATATAAAGATTTTCTCGTTTTAAATAGAATTTAGAAATACCCTACAATGTAGGTATATTGCGAAAATCGACACTGGTTGGAACTGCACGCATATTGCGTGAAGTACTGTTGTGACTTTACACGCAGTAACTTCAATCAACAACATTGCAATATTGGATACTGTGTGACGTCTTAAATGACGATAATCTTTTTCTATTGAAGGCACAAGGCCTGTAATTTGGTGGCGGGTGGGGTGGGGTTTAGTCGACTACATTGACCCCCAGTGTTTATCGACCCCGAAACGATGAAAGAGAAGGTTGATCACGGCGGAATTTGAACTCGGAATGTAGGAACGGGCGAAATACCGCTAAGCATATTGCTTGGTATGCTAACGATTCTGCCAGCCCATCGCTTTAATAATAATAATAATTATTATTATTATTATTATTATTATTATTATTATTATTATTATTATTATTATTATTCATATCATCATCATCATCATCACATCATTATTATTATTATTATTATTATTATTATTATTATTATTATTATTATTATCATATTATTATTATTATTCATTATTATTATTATAGAAGAAGAAGAAGAAGACGAAGAAGCAGAAAAGAAGAAGAAGAAGAAGAAGAAGGAAGAAGGAAGAAGAAGAAGAAGAAGAAGAAGAAGAATACTAAGAAGAAGAAGAAGAAGGAAGAAGAAGAAGAAGATAAGAAGAAGAGAAGAACAAACAAACAAGTATGACGATCTGAAGTGGGAAATACGAAGGTTGTGGTCAATGAGGAGAGTAGGCCTGATACCAATAGTAATTGATGAACTTGGAAGTATCAGCACTCAACTACCAACATAGTTGAAAAAGGTTGATGCAAGTGTGAAAGTAGAACACCTACAAAAATCAGCATTGCTTGGAACTGCAAGAATTCTTCACAGGGTTCTTGAAGCATGACCGGTAAACAAGTGTCACTTTAGTGTAGAGGCTGTGGACAACTGACACATCCCATCGTACCCAGCAAAATAGGCTGTGAGGTTTCATATAATGATAATAATAATAATAACCCTTTCTACTACAGCCCCTCCCCAAAATGTCAGGCCTTGTTCCTTGCCAGTCAACATTTTGTGAGTGGCGGATTAGGTATGCCGTGGGTCTTAATGCGCAGACACGCTCTTAGGTTACGCCACCGGCAACGATTTCTGGACGGTGAGCGATTGTGGGCTCAGTTCGTCTCCTTGAAGGAGTTGCAGTCCAGGATGAAGAAAAGACCGAGATTGGGCGCCTGACACCTAGAATGTCACCAGGTGCTAGCAGCCCTCTACCAGTCGGGCAATGGGATCGGTGGATGTTCCGCTTTAGAAATTTATAGAGCATTAGTAGCGGGGAAGTGCGACGACGTTCTCGGGGAGACTCTGGATGCCAACGAGAACGAACTGGCCAGTCTGTTCTGGAGGAACTTTCTAGTCGGGAACTATCATGGATAATTTCCAGATGTCCTTGGCCTAGCAGTGCTAGCCGGGAGGCGCTACCGGTTTCGAGATAAACTCTGCAAGCACGGATGTGCTGTCAAACGGGTTCTGGATGCACTCGTTCGGTGTCCTGGCATTGCTGACTTGTGGGGTTATGTCGAACAGCTGCTGTCATGTGAGGATCAGATCGATCTGTCAGCCGAGTCTGTAGTGATGATCGTACCGCCGCCCTCCTTCAATTGGGTAGGCAAAGCAGTTTTCCTTTGCCTGGTGGCTGTGGCGAAAAAGGTTGTTTGATGAATACGGCTGAAAGGCATGAGGACAGATACATTCATCTTTGGTAGAGCTCTCATTGTCTTCTTCAAGATTTACTTGAAAAAAAAATTGAGAGTGGAGAAAGAAGTGCTGTCCTCGAGTGAGTTTATTGACAGGTGGATGAAAGTTGCGGAAATGGCAAGAGTGGATGGTACCAAGTATAGACTTGTGAGTCGGAGAGAAGAAATTGGAGATGGCACTTGCTTCTGGAATTTCAGGGAAATTTCGGACATTATGTCTGTCTTTAGATTGCCCCCCCCCTCATTCTTCACCCTTGTGAAAAATAAATAAAATCATTATTATCATTATTATTATTATTATTATTATTATTATATTATTATTATTATATTATTATTATTATTATTAATATCATCATCATCATCATCATTATTATTATATTATTATTATTAGATTATTAATATTATTATTATAATATTATTATCATCATCATCATCATTCATTATTATATTATTATTAATATTAGTATTATTATTATTATTATTACTATTATTATTATTATGGTCATCATTATTGATTATTATTATTATTATTATTATTTTATTATTATTATTATTACTATTATTATTATACGAAGGCGGTTAGCTGGCAACAAATGTTACCGCGCCGGACCAAAAAGTGCCACCGAGGTCGACTATGCCTTTCACCCTTTCCAGATCGATAAAATAAGTACCAGTCAAGCACTGAGGTTAATACGATATCGATTTACCCCTTACAATAAAATTGCTGGCCTTGTACCAATACCTAAAAAGCATTAGATAGACATATAGATATATGTATAACATATATATATATATAATATATATATATATATATATATATATATATATATATATTATATATATGTATGTATATATGTATGTATGTATGTATGTATGTATGTATGTAATATATAATATATATAATATAAATATATCTATATATATATATATATAATATATATATATAGGCGCAGGAGTGGCTGTGTGGTAAGTAGCTTGCTAACTAACCACATGGTTCTGGTTCAATCCCTGCGTGGCATCTTGGGCAAGTGTCTTCTGCTATAGCCCCGGGCCGACCAATGCCTTGTGAGTGGATTTGGTAGACGGAAACTGAAAGAAGCCTGTCGTATATATGTATATATATATATGTGTGTGTGTTTGTGTGTCTGTGTTTGTCCCCCTAGCATTGCTTAACAACCGATGCTGGTGTGTGTTTACGTCCCCGTTACTTAGCGGTTCGGCAAAAGAGACCGATAGAATAAGTACTGGGCTTACAAAGAATAAGTCCCGGGGTCGATTTGCTCGACTAAAGGCGGTGCTCCAGCATGGCCGCAGTCAAATGACTGTAACAAGTAAAAGAGTAAAAGAGTATATACACACACACACACACACATACACATGTATGTATGTATGTATGTATGTATTTATGAATGTGTACGTTTATGGATATGTATATTGTTTTGGAGAAAAGATCAATACAGTTGATACATACCTCTGATTACAAAAGGTCATTTAATTGATTCCATCACATCAGTTGAAACCAATCGATTTACTATAGAAACGTATTCTAAGACTCTACTGCCAATTACATGTCGGTTCATTTGTTATTATGAATGTAACTGGAAAGTACATAATTCTTTTGTGTCTGCTAGTTTTTTTTTGTTTTGTTTTGTTTTGTTTTGTTTTATATTTAGTTTACCATATTTCGGAGAGGAGGAGGGGGGGGGGGGGTATTTATTTTTTTTTTCAATATGGCGATACGTTTTATACATCCTCTACATCCGCAAATAGGGTGTGTTTAGAACATCCTATAAGTATCATATTTTGACAGCTGACTATTGTTATGTTTATGCACGGACAAACGATTTTGTTTCATTTTGAATTTATCCATTGAATTTAGAATATTGAACTGACAGTTGTTACGAAAAATGAAAACGGGGAAAGAAAACAGTGATATAAAATATACACACACACACACACACACACACACACATATATATATATGTATATATATATATATATATATATGTATATATATGTGTATTGCGTGTGAGTGTACATTTATATATATATATATATATACGCATATATATATACATATACATACGTGTATATATATTATATATATATATATATATATATATATATATACGTGTATATACATGTATGTATATATATAATATATATAGGTATATATATATTATATATATATAATATATATATATGTATGTATGTATGTTTTTATATATGTATAATATATATATATGTAGATGGAATGATACATAACAATATTATAAAATGAGTATATATGTATGTACACGCATACACAGACCCACACATACATACATACATACATACATACAACATACATACTACATACACACACCACACATATATATATATTATATATATATATATATATATATATATAATATACATATATATATATCGCGATGATGTATACATGTGTGAAACCAATTATTTTGATCTATATATCCGACCATATCTATATATATAGAGAAGAAAAAAATTAAATAACGCGTAAGGGAGAGAGAGAGAGAGTGAGAGTAGAGGAATGTATAAAAAGATGCCTTAAACAGTAGATAAAAATTAATGATGATAAAATACATGCGAGGAATTCTAAATGCGCGGAGGGTGGGCGACAAAATAATCAATATCTGTTTCTAAGAACAAGGGATGGGGAATACACATATACAGAGGTACGTACATATAAACATGAATATATATATATATATATATATATATATAAACAGAGGGTAGGTTTAATATTTAGTTTAGATGGGAACACAGCAACTAAATTCAGTCTGAATGAATATGCAGAACCTTGTTGGTGTTCCCATATCTTTGCTTTGTTTACTTGTTGTTGTTGAAGTTGTTGTTGTTGGTGGTGGTGGTGGTGGTGGTGGTGGTGGCGTTTTTTATTTTTTTTTCGAATGCTTCAGATATTTTATGACAACACTCAAACTGTTCTTCATTGTCCTAGAGGGGGAAAAAATGGAGTTTTTTTTTTTTTTTTTTTCGAGGAGGAATAAGGTCGGAGGTGTTCAGTGCTTGGCTATTGTTATTCATTATTCTTCGGAAGCAGAAACAGATTTCAATGACTTGGACTTGCCAACTAGAAAATTTTCCCCCTTTCTTTCCCCCCGTTTTTTTTTTGTTTGTTTGTTTTTTTGTGTGGGTGGGGGGATCAGGATGAGGTGAGGTATTAAGAGAAATGATAAGAAAGAAAGGTTTTGTAAGAAAATAGATAATATCGGGAGAAAATATGAAGGGTTTTCAAAATCAGAAACACTTTCGGGCGAAAACGATTGCAAGACCCTAAATTAATTTTACTTTTAGCAAATTTATTATATTATGTAACGTTGCATAACGTGGATCACAACCATCACTTATTCCAACACCGCCATATTGTTTCAAAATAAATGTTGCAGCAGCATCAGTGGGGCCAGTGAATACTTAAACCTCATAGATTAAAGTGCAAGCTATAATACAATGAGTGAAACTCGAATTGCATTTTGTCAGCGCTCGAGTGATGTACCGTA
>NC_043012.1:57683392-57708392 GCF_006345805.1 Octopus sinensis | reverse complement strand
AACGGATGTCAAACAGACACAATTGCCTCTTCTCTCTGTTATACCTTGCACCTGATACCTATTAACGCTTCGCTTTACAAGCTATTTTCTCTTACAGAACTCTGTCGTTGTACAAAATATTTTCTGTTACCAGCTCAGTCATGTTTTCATTTAAGATCTCATTTCTTGCTTTCAACTTCATTTAATTTCTTTTCTTTTTTCCTTTTTCCATTGTTGTATTTCTTTCTGTTTTTGGAGTATCATTCCTTCGTCTTGACACAGGTATCAGATTTTTTTTTTATTATTTCTTGTGTAATAACAACCAAACTTAGGCCTAGAGTTACCATTCAGAATGTTTTCCTCGTCGTTCAATCATTTACAAATAACAGCCTCAAATCTCATACCCTGGTTTCGAAAAGAAAGTCGTTCGCATAATTTGAGTACTTTTTAATAAACTGTGACGTGATGGGCACGGCGAGAACTCATTCGATTATATACCTGCTCATCAGAGCACCGACAACTGCAATGAGCAAAGGAAACACTCTCCTCGTGGTAGTTTTTAGCTGGCTAGAAATAGCAGACAAATCATCTTTAAATCACACACTCTACTCTTTTACTTGTTTCAGTCATTTGACAGCGGCCATGCTGGAGCACCGCCTTTAGTCGAGCAAATCGACCCCAGCCACTTATGCTTTGTAAGCCTGGTACTTATTCTATCGGTCTCTTTTGCCAAACCGCTAGGTTACGGGGACGTAAACACACTTGCATCGGTTGTCAAGCGATGTTGGTGGGGGGGGGTGCAAACACAAACACATAAACACATACACATATATATATATACATATACATATATACGACGGGCTTCTTTCAGCTTCCGTCTACCAAATCCACTCGCAAGGCTTTGGTCGGGCCGAGGCTATAGTAGAAGACACTTTCTCAAAGTGCCACGCAGTGGGGCTGAACCCGGAACCATGTGGTTGGTAAGAAAGTCACTTACCACACAGCCACTGAGGAAGAACGCATGTGTGTAGTCAATAGATTTTTTAAAAAACGTATCTAATTAAAAGACAAGATAGTCGCAGCTGGAACACATTTGATGAAAGGTCTACTTTGCTATTAGGTACTATGCAACAACGACAAATACGGTATCAACTACAAAGAACTAACGACGCAGTCTCCACATCTTTCTCACCTGGTTAAAAATAGCAGCTGAGTTTCCTTTAAGTTACACCCAAATACACAAAAAAGCTGTCATAACAACTGAAAAACGAAAAAAAAAACAGTGTCTGCGGAGAGAATTTGTTCAGGAGATTCCTATAGAGAATGAGAGTAATGAAACGAATATACAGAACAGAGACAATAATAGAATGGAAATCTGGTTTCTGCATTTATACGAGGTTTGATCAATATGTATCCGGACTGTTGCCGTAGTAACAAAGCTGAAGCACACAGAGTGAAGCTGATTGGCAAAGATTGATCTTGAACTCTGGTCTGCATGCGCACTAAGCTTTAACGTTCTAGCTCTCTTCCGCTGTTTATAGCAGTGATTGGAAGGAATGTGTGTAGCGTGTGATCGTCGCATTGACAATGGCAGAGAAAGTTGTCATGGCGATACCTGCTCAGAGACCTGTGCAAAGTTGCAGAAAGTGTATGGAGAGGAGCATATGAGCCGCACCAAGTGTACGAGTGGTTCAGATGTTTCCAAGACGAACGTTCTGGGAGACCCGCAACCAACAGAGCTGAGAAAATCATAGAAAATGTACGTGCAGCTGTGAGGGGAAATCGTCGGATCACCATCCGTGAGTTATCAGAGGATGTGTAGATTAGTTTCGGTTCAGTTCAGTCCATTATCACTGAAGATTTGGGTATGAGACGTGTGTCTGCCAAGTTTCTGCCAAAACTGCTTTCAGCTGACCAAAGGGACACTTGGGTTTTAGTTGTACAAGATCTCCTTGATTTTGTCGAGAACGATGGAAATATTTTGAAAACTTCGTGTAGGCCTCTGAGCAGGTATCGCCAAATTTGCGGTAAAATTTGAAGCAGATTCTCTGCTCGACTTGCTCTGTAATGATCCATGAGACGATCACACGCTACACACTTTCCTTCCAAGCACTGCTGTAAACAGCGGAAGTGAGCTACAACGTTAAACCTTCGTGTGATTGCACAGTAGAGTTCGATGTCAATCTGTGCAGAGCGGCTTCACTCTGCGTTCTTCAGCTTTGTTACTATAGCAACAGTCCGGATACATATTGATCAGGTCACGTATAGTCTTACGTTAGTTCCATTCATCATTGGACTGCAGTCATCCCAGGGTACCTCCTACAAGGGTCATTAGTCGGAACCACAAAGTGTTGATGTTCGAATGTACCGCTTGAATAAGTATATACAGACGGGTGCAAAAGTAGGTATACAGTAAGTATCAAATCAATGTTATAATACTTACAACAATTGCAGCGTGGAAGGTGTTTGTAAGCCATTTAAGAAACACACAAAAGCCGTTCGATTCACTTCAACATTTAAGTTTAATTTGTCAAAATATTTTCGTCGCTAAAATCCGCGACCTGTTCACCAAAAATCCGTGCTGGATTTTAGCGACGAAAATATTTTGACAAATTAAACTTAAATGTTGAAGTGAATCGAACGGCTTTTGTGTGTTTCTTAAATGGCTTACAAACACCTTCCACGCTGCAATTGTTTTCGTTCCAGCACACGATCTCAGATCAAATCACTTGCTATGCGAGTACATCTCCTTATAATACTTAATCCATTAAAATTATTAGCTCATTAAATCGGATAGCCTCATTTTTGATATTTTCAGTGTCTTTAATCATAATAATACATTTATCGTAACTATAATAATACTTTATTTTTAATTTTAATTTTTGTTTTTGTTTGATAAAAATAAAAGAGTATTGTACGTGCTTTCGTCTTTACATAACTGTATATCTACTTTTGCGCAAACACCTCTGTATACATGCGAACGTACATACGTGCGTCTCTGTGCTAGTGTGTGTGTGTGCTCGTGTGTGTGTGTGTGTGTGCTCGTGTGTGTGCTCGTGTGTGTGCGTGTGTGTGTGTGTTGTGTGTGTGTGTGTGTGTGTGTGTGTGTGTGCCAAAATTTGAAACCATTATTACAGTTTGTATTAGGACTAGAATAACCGATTGTGGCAATGTTTGAAATTAATATTGATTTCAAAATAAGGCGCCGAGCTGGCAGAAACGTTAGCACGCCGGGCGAAAGGCGTAGCCGTATTTCGTCTCCCGCTACGGTCTGAGTTCAAATTCCGCCGAGGTCGAATTTGCCTTTCATTCTTTCGGGGTCGATAAATTAGTACCGGTTGCGTACTGGGGCCGATCTAATGGACTGCCCCCCACCCGAAAAAAAATTTCGGGCCTTGATCCTCGAGTAAAAAAGAATATTTATACTGAAAGTTGGCGAGCTGGCAGAAACGTTAGCACGCCGGGCGAAATGCTTTGCGGTATTTCATCTGTCTTTACGTTCTGAGTTCAAATTCCAGCGAGGTCGACTTTGCCTTTCATCCCTTCGGATGAAATTTAGTACCAGTTGCGTACTGGGGTAGATCTAATCGACTGGCCCCATCCCCCAAAATTTCGGGCCTTGTGTCTAGATTAGAAAAGATTATTGATTTCAACATTTAGCACAAGGCCAGCAGTTTCGCTGAACGGGGTTATGTTGGTTACATCTACATCAGTTTTCAGCTGGTACTTAATTCATTTTATTAACTCCGAAAGAACAAGAGACAAAGTCGACGTTGGCAGAATTTGTACTCAGAGCGTGAAAGCGGACAAAATACCGCTAAGCATTTCGTCCGTAGTGCTAAAGACCTTGCCAGCTCGCTACCTTAAATGTTTGAAAATAGTATTAATACTAACTACAGTATGACTGACATTGGAAATTTATATCATAACAGACGTATTAGAACTACAATGACCGTGTGGGGTGATGGCTGATATTAATACAAACTAAGACAGCGATCTGCAGAATCGTTACCGAACCGGACAAAATGCTTAGCGGCATTTCGTCCGGCTTCATGTTCTGAGTTCAAATTCCGCTAAGGTCTTCGTTGCCTTTCATCTTTCCGGGATCGATAAGATAAGTAGTAGTTAAGTATTGGGGTTGATGTGATCGACTCATCCCTCCACTCTCGCCCCCATCCATACCGAAATTGCTGGCCTTGTGCCGAAAGCTGAAACTAACATTAGTTTCAGTTTTTGGCACAAGGCCAGCAATTTCGGTGGAGAGGTAAATCGATTGCCTCGATCCCAGTACTCAGCTGGTACTTATTTTATCGACCCCCGAAACGATGAATTCGTACATCAAACTGAGGCAGCGAGCTGGCAGAGTCATTACCTCTCCGGACAAAATGTATTGGTGACATTTCGTCTGTCTTTAAGTTCTGAGTTCAAATTCCGATGAAGTCGATTCTGCCTTTTATTCTTTCGGGGTCGATAAAATAAATACTAGTTGAATACTGGGATCAATGTAATCCCCTTAGAATTGCTGGCCTTGTGCCAAAAATCTGAAACCAATTTTAATACTAACAACTTTTATGATGCTAAAACTTTTATATCACAACAAAAGTATTAGCATTACGGCTCTGACATAATATTCAACGAGCAAACTAGAGATCTTCTAAGTGGTCGCATAAAACTCTCAGAAATAGCAGCTGAATTTCTCTTAAATCAAATACCACTGACTGTCTTAAATATGAGAAGGCCATGCTGAATAATGTAGCTTTAAATATCACACTGTGTGACCAGAGCTATGATGCCTTTGATCATAGGTCGGCTCACCTATGGCGAAACAGTAACAACACTAACAACCACAACTGAATTCTTAATACAATTTTTTCCTTCTTCTTTACATGATAGTGTCCGACATCCGAACCGCAAGACATCGCCTGAAACAAGTGAACTATTTTCAGCACAACCCTAATACCAATACAGCTTCTACTACCTCACCTTTTACTTGGATGTTTTCGAGTTCGTTATATATTATTGATAAATTAAAGTTAACATTTTCCTTTCATATTATCAACTCTATTTAACAAATACACTCTGCAAATGCTATTTCATTGCAATTTTTCTTTTGTATAATTGTTTGTTCAGAAAGGTTAAGTTCCAACGGCAAAATTGTTTTGTGTTTCTTTCCTCAACACACTTTGTCGTCTATTTATGGGCAGAAATAATCGATCAAAATTGGTTTCATTCTCCTCTATTCTACAGTAAACCAAGTCCTCGTAAGTGACATTTTCAAGCCAAAGACCCACAAGTAATATTTTGAAGTGCATCCTGGAGAGTGGATACGAGGGAGGACGGAGGAGGCTGGAGGAGATTGATGATTACAGTGGATTAGATAATTGGTCAATGGTTTTCTATACTCGTAATTAAATTTTCTCGGTTCGAATCTCAGTCCCGACAAAAGGAGCGAAATATTTCCTCCTCCCTAGAAACAGCTACCAATCAGAAATTAGTAAAAATGTATTTGGCGGTAAAATCTTTAAGATTTCTCATCATTCGCATTATTATTATTATTATTATGATTATGATTATTATTATTATTATTATTATTATTGTTATTATTAATATTATTATTAAGTAAGGCGGCGAACTGGCAGAGTCGTTAACACACCGGGCGAAATGCTAAGCGGTATTTCGTCTGCCGTTACGTTCTAAGTTTAAATTCCGTTGAGGTCGACTTTGCCTTTCATCCTTTCGGGGTTGATTAAATAAGTACCAGTTATGCACTGGAGTCGATATAATCGACTTAATCCGTTTGTCTGTCCTTCTTTGTCCTCTCTGTGTTTATCCCCTTGTGGGTAGTAAAGAAATAGGTATTTCGTTTGCCGCTACGTTCTGAGTGCAAATTCCGCCGAGGTCGACTTTACCTTTCATCCTTTCAGGGTCGATAAATTAAGTACCAGTTGCGTACTGTAGTTGATGTGATCGTCTGTTCTCCTTCCCCAAAAAATCCAGGTCTTGTGCCTAGACTGGAAAGGATTATTATTACTATTACTTTTAAAACGGTGACCTGGCAGAATTGTTTGCACGCCGGGTAAAAATACCGGAATTTCGCCCGTTTTTCGATCTGAGTTCAAATTTCGCAGACGTCGACTTTGCCTCTAATTCCATTCGGAGTTTGATAAATTGAGTACTAGTTGAGCTCGGGGATCGATGTAATCGACTTGCCCACTTCTCCCACATTGCTGTACATGTGCCGAAATTTGAAACCGTTATATTTTCTTTGGTGTACGAGTGTTCATCGCTCCATAAATTTTACTTAAGTTCTTGTTTTTTTATCGTTTCAAGTTTCCTTATCGTTCGGTGGCTTTACTCAAAATATTTGCTGCGGAATTGACTCCCATTGCAGAAGAGATTGTGTGAGTGATTTTTTTTTTGTCTCACCCATTGGTTCTCAATTGAGGTCCATATGACCCTTAGTGGTCCATATGACCCTCAGGGGTCCATATGACCCTCAGGGGTCCATATGACCCTCAGGGGTCCATACAAGATTTTATTGTTAAAATTTACCTGCAATAAATTGGTCATACTTCTATAATACACAAAATATTTTTAACCAAGTTTTTTAAACAATTCTTTAAAATATTTAATTATAAAAATACATGATTTGTTAAGCATCGAATGCCTGGGTGATTCTATCTGAGAATAATAGGAATCAGAAGGGTCCATAGGCATAGAAATGGTTTAGAAAATCTGTTCGGGAGTTCATTTTTCAAAAGAATATATCTTGCTTCAAGAAATAAATCAAGGTTGTTTACCAGAAAGGAAGAAATGGATGGAAAGAACAGTTGGAGAAGAACCTCTTTCTCCTCCTCCATCTCTTCCTCAATCCTTTCTCTCAAGAAGATTTTTTTTTCAAGCAACAGCCGACACAAACGCTATCAGAAGTATGATTGAAATGACTGTAACAAAAAAACATCAATAGCAACAAACATGATAAATATAAGAAGAAGCAACGACAAGAGGCAATGTATTTAGCACCAGAAATGATGACAGCAAAAACAGTGACAGCCCCATCACAATCACCATCAATTGCATGAAGCCACTGATCAAGGCGGCGAATAGCATGGGGGACGGAGCACAGTTTCATTTAGCCCTAACATCCGCAGTCTACCACGATGTCATCAGTTTAGCAATGTCATGGGTTTAGCAATAGACATAGCAGCACTTTCGTAACCGCAATCTGCTGCAAGAAGAAATGATCTCAGCCATGAGTACTATGGAAGCCGGAATGTCATTGTATCCAACACTGACATCACGAATACGACCACTACCACATCAAATATGGCTGCCAGTACAGGGTAAAGACCCCCTTCAGTCATGAATGACCATGGGGTTGCACCTAAAAATTTCCCCTCCTAGGCACTAATCTGGGAAAGGTTGTTTAAGGAAGACCAGCAGTCGCCCATGCACACCAAACTCCCCCCTTCACACCACTGATGTTGTCCAAGGGAAACGCAAAGGCTGGTACAGCTTAGCACCAGTGACGTCGCATTTCATTTCTACAGCTGAATGAACTGGAGCAACGTGAAAATAAAGTGTCTTGCTCAAGAACACAACATGCAGCCTGGTCCAGGAAATCGCTGACAGCAATGACAGTAATAGAAATAACAGCAGCAGCTTGAAAAACATCCATAGCAAAGAAGCTGCGGAAGCAACTGCCTGGTGTCTACCAGTCGGGTAGTGCGGACGGTGGCAAGTCGACTCATCTATTATATAAAATCCGTTCTGTCTGTCTGTGCGTGTGTCTTCTACGATCTCGGGCATCCTTCATCCGATTGCGCTCAAATTTGATTTGTAGATACCGACGGTATCAAGGCGTGTATAAGTCTTGAAAAAATTACAAAAATCGATTCCAGGTGAGAATGCGATCGATAAAGCCATGGGAACGTGCATTTGTACGCGCAAGTACATCAGCTGTTGCGATCGATACTACGCGTACGCGAGAAAAATGCACGTGCAGTTTCCGCAAAAACATCATCATGCTTTTCCATCTAGATTTACCTCCAGCTAACCCATTTGCATGCATCGTTTTTGTCCTGCTTTTCTTCCGTCAACCTATACATAATTGCACCTTCCATTTTTTTGTTGTTTTTGTACTGCTTAAAGGCACGTTTCTTTCCTGACAAGCTTACTATTTAAACTATGTTTGTGTTCTCCCAGTCAACAGCCTTATCATTACTGGTACTTTAAACTCTTCGGTTGCATATTTGTGTGAATAAAATCGTTTTTCTTTGGAATAGAATAAAGTCTATCGTTAATTCTTCTTTTACTGGTGTCTCAAATTTAGGTTAAATCAGTGTTTCTCAAAGGAAAATTTGGTTTAAATGTTTGACAACTCAGCACCATCCATTGGACGGGGCCGTTTGGTTCGTATTTTATATGGGGCTAGAAGTGAGCGATTGCAATCCTTTCTACAATGGGTACAAGGCCTGAAATTTGGGAGAAGGGATTAAGTCGATTACATCGAACCACTGTACGTAACTGGTACTTAATTTACAGACCCCGAAGGGATAAAAGGCAAAATCGACCTCGGCGGAATTCGAAACCAGAACGACAGGCGAAACACCACTAAGCATTTCGTTCAGCGTGCTACTGATTCTGCTACCTCGCCGCCTTATGTGAGCAAGTGTGCTGACGTTCCCGGTGAGGCTGTCTCACAAGGCATTAGTGGACATTAGATTAGGAAACGACACACCCAAAATATCGTTGGGCAGTGACATCGAACCCGATGAAAGGATGGTTGAACAAACAAGCGTTATAACCACATGCATTGCATCTAAAAGAGTTACCAACCATTTCCTCAAATCTCAAAGTAAATAATAGATCTATGATTTACTATATATAAAGCTTCTAATAGCTGAACTATCAATCATTTCATTACTATTATACTAAGCTTTGCTAGCATACAAGCTTTCCGAGATTCAGCTGAAACGAAATGTTAAGAATAAGAAAATAACGGAAATCTCACAAAAGAACTTCGTGTACAAAGGATCACGTCTGTTTTATAAACTGAATATCTATTCACTTCAAAGAATGTGAAATAGAATATTTTGTGTGGGGTGTATATATATTATATATATATATATATATAATATATATATATATATATATATATATATATACTCACACATAGATAGGTATATAGATAGATAGATAGATAGATAGATAGATAGATAGATAGATAGATAGATAGATAGATAGATAGATAGATAGATAGATAGATACGAATATGTTAATGTGCGTGTGTAAACGTGTGAATTCATACAGAAATACATATGTATGTATTTATGTGTATATATATATATATATATGTATGTATGTATATGTATATATATATATATATATATATATATATATATATATATATATATATATATATATATACATGCATATATATAAATCTGCATACATATATATGCATATATATATATATATATATATATATATATATATATATATATATATATATATATATATATATATATATATATATATATATATATTATATATATATAGTATGTTCTATGTGTGTTGTTATAAATGGATGAATGATGAATGTGCTTATACACGAACATATGGAAACCTTTATACACACTTGCATATATAATCATGTGTATGTGTGTGTGTGTGAGAGAGAGAGAGAGAGAGAGAGAGAGAGAGAGAAAGAAGACAGACAGACAGACAGATAGAGAACGTGTGCATGTATAAATGAATGATTGAATGTATAGATACATATGTATGTCTGTGTGTGTGTGTGTATACATATATTTCATGTGCGCGCATGTGTTTATATGTGTATACGCTTGTGAATGTATGGGCATTATGAATAGTCACATACGCACGGCCCTATTCACATACGCACGGGCTGCAAGTAGAAGTAGGAGAGACTGGTAAAAGCGTCCACCAAAAACCATTAAACGACGTTACCTACCTTGACTAACGGCAAAACCGACACAACTTGCTACCTGTAATGTCAGCAGCATTCATTTCAAAATGCGGGGAGCCGAAATAAATACTACAAGACAGCATTTCAGAATTGACCTCTGGGGAATTTGAACTCAGAACGTAGAGAGCACAAGCAAATACGTAAAGTATTTTGCCCGACGCCCTAACAACAACCGCCTATAGATCTGTGACAACTGTCCAAAGATTGCAATAGTTTCTCTATCTTTTCCGCCGCCAACATAGAAATTACAACCTACCGCCATTTCTGAGAAGAAGGAGACATTACGAGCGGTCATCCCATGACCCTCTCACAGAAAGACGCAGCATATATTGAGAAAGGATTATATACATACATACATACATACATACATATACTAGCAATGCACCCCGGCGTTGCCTAACTGTTATGGCCTACAGCCATATTGTATTATTTGTTATTTTCTTACAAGCAGAATCAGCACACGAGGAGTATGAAGCAAACAACTCTTCTTTATAAACATGGTTTTCGGTCATTTTCTGATGAACAATGCTGCAGTTTCCATCTACCAAATCCAGTTACAATTCTGTGGTTGGCCTAGGGCTTTAATAGAAAAAACTTGCCCAAGGTACCATGCAGAGGGACTGAACATGGAACCATGTGGTTGGGAAGCAAACTTCTCAACCACACAGTCATTCTTGCATCTTATATGTGTGAGAGTGTGTGTTTACGTTTGTTGCTAAATCGAGTATTGTGTCCCACTATGTCTCAAAGTTAGCAGTTCATCAAGCAGAGATCTATAAAATAAATGTCAGATTGAAACACGTACTGAGGTCAGTATGATCAATCAAATATTTGAAGGTGATACCCCATCATGGCGACAGTCGAAAAAATATTCTTTAAATACTTAATGGCTTCAAATTTAAGGTAATGGGTTACTAACCACAGGATAATGAGTTGAAAACTTTGTATTGAACATCTACTCAAAACGATAACACTATATATACATCTCAGTCTACTTGACTTCCAACAATTAACAATTGTAATTTCAAGCTGAATGGTTATCAGCAAGATAGATGTCCAGATTTCTTTAAAAATTATCGTGCAAAATTTTCTGAGAAAAAGAATTTTTTCACCAACACAAAACACACACTCGCCCACTCTCTCTCTCACACACACACGCACGCACACACACACACCACACACACGCGCACACACACACACACACGCACACACACACACACACACACACACACACACCACACACACACACACACACACAAGTTCTCAGGGTGTTTCAAAAGATTTGATATCAATTTGATATCAGTCTGATAACTTTGCCACTTCTTGTTCAAATGACTTCAAATTTTAACTGCATGTCTAGAAATAGGTCAAAATTCTGTTTAATGTTAGATATGTTTATCTTTTCAGTTATAGAAATGGCATTCACTGGAAGTGAAAAGGCATTTTGTGTGTTGGAGTATGCTCGATCACAGTCAAACAAGACTGCGCAGCGTGCATTTGTGAGAAAGTTCTCTAAAAAGTCACCAACGGCAAAGCATATTTGGACATGGCACAGAAAATTCAGAGGAAAGCTGTCTGTGCAGGGCAAAAGGATCTAGACGACCACTAACATCGGAAGAGACGGTCGAGCGGGTTCACTAGAAACTCTTGCGAAGCCCCAAGGAGTCCATAAGAAGAACAAGTCTGGAAACCCAGATTCCTCCAACGACAGTTTGGCGCGTACAGAGGAAACGCTTTCTAATGAAACCCTACAAGCTGCAGCTTGTTCGGGCCATAACGGCAGATGACAAGCGAAAGCGCAAACAATTCTGTGTTGATATGCAAGAGAAACTTGTAGAAGCCGAGTTCAAGGAACGTCTTGTTTTCAGTGATGAGGCCACAGTTGATACGAATGACAAAGTTAATAAGCATAATGTTCGTATTTCGGAAGAAGAAAATCCCCGTTCCATAGTTGAGTATGAGAGGGACTAGTCAAAAGTGAATGTGTTCTGCGCCATCTCCAAGAAGCATCTTCTTGGCCCGTTTTTCTTTGAAGGAAATGTGACCGGCGATGTTTATCTGCAAATGCTTCAGAACTGACTAATGGACGAGCTCATTGCAAATGAACATGAAGACTTCATTTTTCAACTGGGCAGGGCTCCATCTCACTAGAAGCTCACTGCGCGTGTTTTTTTCAATGACAATCTGCAGGGGAGATGGATCGGGCGTGCTGGTGACGAAGACAATGTGCTGCTGAAATGGCCGCCACGTTCACCTGCCCTGACACCATGCGATTTGTTCTCTGGGCTATATGACAGTCCTAGTCTATGTACCCCCTCTTCCTGCAAACGAAGAGAAACTCGAGCAGAGAATCACTACTGCACTGGAAACTGTTACCCAAGACATGCTGCAGCGTGTTTGGAAGGAGCTGCACAACCGACTTGATGTGTGTCGTGCCTCTGGCGGTGCTCATATTGAACAGTTGTGAAATCGTTCATGGAATCCACATACCTTTGAATTCCTCGTTCAAATTTGGAGGAATAAATTTTATGTTGCTCAACTTCAAGCCTGTTTCGTTTGATTTGCTTTGATTGTGTAGTTTCTGTGATATTTACATCTCAAATAATATAAATTTTTTTGAAACACCCCGTATACATACAGACATACAGACAGACAGGTAGGTAGATAGATAGATAGATAGATAGATAGATAGATAGATAGATAGATAGATAGATAGATAGATAGGTAGGTAGGTAGGTAGGTAGGTAGGTAGGTAGGTAGGTAGGTAGGTAGAAAGATAGATAGATAGATAGATAGATAGATAGATATATAGATAGATAGATAGATAGATAGATAGATAGATAGATAGATAGATAGATAGATAGATAGATAGATAGGTAGGTAGGTAGGTAGAAAGATAGATAGATAGATAGATAGATAGATAGATAAATAGATAGATAGATAGATAGATAGATAGATAGATAGATAGATAGATATAGATAGATAGATAGATAGATAGATAGATAGATAGATAGATAGATAGATAGATAGATAGATAGATAGGTAGGTAGGTAGTAGGTAGAAAGATAGATAGATAGATAGATAGATAGATAGATAAATAGATAGATAGATAGATAAATAGATAGATAGATAGATAGATAGATAGATAGATAGATAGATAGATAGATAGATAGATAGATAGATAGGTAGGTAGATAGATAGATAGATAGATAGATAGATAGATAGATAGATAGATAGATAGATAGATAGATAGATATGCTGTATCATGACTGGCACAGTTGACCACGGCGGGGTATTTAAGTTCCGAAATGTCAACTGCCAATACAATTGCGCCAAGCCTTTTGCCCCACGCTCTAACGATTCTGGTAAATGATCGCTTTCTTGTACAAAACCCTTCGCAGTATTTCGTTGCAAATCTTTACATTCCGGGTTCAAATCCCGCAAGATGCAATTGTTTCCCTTTTTTCTCTCCTTTCTCTGGTGTAGGTCGATACAAATTAGGCATCAGTCTACGTATACTGGTGTCGATTTAATCGGGTATATGCCTTCCCCAGGGTATCTTACCTCGGTTAGAAATCGTTCTTTCTATATATATGTTTTTTTTTATTCTTTTATTTCTTATTTCTTATTATTTATGCGTATTTTTTTTTTCGTTTATTCCCAGATTTACCCCCATGCATTAATTCCTGTTTGAATGTTAGTTTAAATTGATTCCATAAGGTAACGCAAAAGGTCAAAAGCATACAAACCTTTTGTTTTTTTGTTTTTTTTTATTCTCAGAAAGAAAATGTATTAAATAATATAAACCAACGAAAGGAAGAAAAAAGGAAAAAAAGAACAACAGCAACAACAAAAAAGGAAGAAAAAATAGGGAAGCGGAAAGAGGGGGAAACATAAAAACGTGGTTGGGGTGGGTGTATAATATAATTACGTTATTTTTCCTTGGAAAGAAAAAATTATTCTATTTTCTTGATTAATGAGAACCAATAAAAGAAAACCTCGATTCTCTTTTCCATCTATAATCATGGTTTTTTTTTGCTGCTTGTTTTTTCTTTTGCTTTTATTTTTGTTTTTAGTCCTCTCTCTCTCTCACTCTTTCTCTCTCTCTCTCTCTCTCTCTCTCTCTCTCTCTCTCTCTCTCTCTCTCTCTCTCTCTCGCTCGCTCGCTCGCTCTCACTCTTAACAAAATGGCCGATTAAATAGGAGAAACTAGTTTGAAGCGGAAAAAGGAATTTGTTTTTAATCAAGGACTTTTTGTTATTGTGTGAGAGTGTGTGTGTGTGAGAGAGAGAGAGAGAGGGAGCGTATACGTGTGTGTGTTAGTCTATTCGTTTGTGTATTTCATTGTGTATGTGTGTTTGAGAGAGTTTTCTGTATATGTGTGTGCATGTACGAGAGAGACAGGTTGCTGTATGTATATGTGTGAGAGAGAGAGAGAGTGTGTGTGTGTGAGTACTCTTGTGTAACTGTTGTTTCTGTGTATGTCAATTTGTGTGTGTGTAATTGTCATATGTGTGCGGGTGCAATACATGTGTGTACTTGTGTGTGTCTGTTCTCTGTGTACATTTGTGTGTATGTGTTTCTGTGAGTGGGTGTGTGTGTATGTGTTTCTGTGTGTGTGTGTGTATACACGTGCATGTATGCCTTTGTGTATGTCGTTATGCGATGGTGCGTGTGCGTGTCTGTGTGTATGTTTGTATGATTATGTTCAGTGAGTGTATACGTGGGCAACTGTAGAAGTTTTTGTGTGTGTATATGAGAATGCGCTTGCAACAGTTACATGTGTGTGCTTGTGTAATAGCTGTGAGTATGCCCTTCAGTGACTATTGTGTGTGTTTGTGTGTGAGTGTGTGTTAAAATCAATTATGTATATGTGTGTGCGTGTATGATTGTTGTATGTGTGTGTGTGTGTGTGTGGTGTGTGTGTGTGTGTGTGTGTGTGTGTAAGGTTGAATTAATGTGTGTATGTTTACGAGTTTGTTATGAATGTGTGTATGTGAATGCTGCGTACGCTTTGCTGTTGTTGTGTGTGAGAATATGTGTATGTATATGTACGTGGTTGTTGTATGTGTGTCCCTCTGCCATTATTGTGTGTGTGTGTGTGTGCGTGAGCCTATGTGATTGTTGCATATGAGTGTATATACGCATGTGCCTACAATTGTTGTGTGTGCGTATGTGTGCGTGTGGGTGAGTCTACGAGTACGTGCGTGTTTGTGTATATATGTGTCCATGTATTATTGTCTGAGTGTGTGCTTATGTCTTTATATGATAATTGCCTGTGCTTCTGTGATTGCTATGTGTGTGTGTGTGTGTGTGTGTGTGTATGTGTGTGTTAGTGTGTGTGTGTGTGTGTGCTTGTGTGAGCTTTGTATGTGTATAACTGAATGTGTTTTTGAATGATTGCGCTTGCATTTGTGCAATCTTTGTGTTTATATATACAGGCATGTATGTGTGTAAGTATGTGTGTGTTTGTTTGTGTGGTGTGTATGTGCATGCGTGTGTGCATGTGTGAGAGTGTGTGAGCGTGCGCTTGTGTTTGTGTGCACATATATAGATATAATTATGATACTTTTATATTTATGTGTGTGCATGTGTGTATATATATATATATATATGTATATATATATATATATATATATATATATATAATCATGTGTGTATGCGTAATTGTGTGTATGTATGTATATGTGTGACACAGAGAGAGAGGGGGAATAGAGAAAGAGCGTGTATAGGAATGTTTATGGAATACTGCACAAGTATGAATGTATACAAACTTTGAGTATGCCTGTATGCGCGTGCATGCGTGTGTAAAAACGAATGATTAAGATTCTTTTTCTGTGTATGTGTGTGTCAGTGTGTAAGTGCCAGTGTAAACATCATACATGCACACACACGCATATATATATATATATATACATTAAAACATATATCTACGTACATATATATGTATATATATATATACACATACATATATAAACATATACGAGTGTACATACATGCAAATCAGCATATATATGCATGTGTATATGTGTTTGCCACGCACACGTGTTTATGGATGCAATTTCTTTTAGATAAATTGATAATTTCTTTTCTCTATATGCTTTTAGTTTGGGTATTATTACTTTTTCGTTTTTCATTTTATTAATTCCAGTTTTTTAAACAAACCTCCTCTGATTCTACCAAGCTTTTTGTTCTCCTCTTTCTTGCTGAATCGAATCCCATTCCCAAGGTCACATATTACTTTTACCAACATTTCTTAGATTAAGCAACGGAACTTCGTCAATTCGCTTCTTTCCTTCCTTTATCTATTGAATCATTTATTGTATACGTGTGTAGGCATGCATGCACGTATGTATGTATGTATGTATGTATGTATGTATGTATGTATGTATGTATGTGTGTGTGTGTGTGTGTGTGTGTGTGTGTGTGTGTGTTTGTTTGCGCGACTGTTTGTGTTTGTTTGCCTGTGTTTCTGTGGGTTTGTAGGCTTGTATGTATCTCATATTTACAAATATAAATACCTACAAATATATGTGTGTGTGAGTGTGCGTGAGTATAACATAGATGTATGAGTGTATATATATGTATATGTGTGTGTGTGTGTGTATGTGTGTGCATATGTATATGTAGGTATGTATAAATATACATACATACAAATATACATACATGCGTGTGTATATGTATGCATATATATATATATATATGCACACATATGCACATATCATTTTCACTATATGTGTATGTGTGTATATATATATTATATATATATATATATATATATATTATATATATATATATATATAACGTTATTATTCTGCTAACTTTGTGCTAATGTTTTGGTGTTGATTTTTTTTTTAATTCAATAACGCAAACATGATACAGGTTTATGTAGAAGGCTTGATACAATGTGATGCTGTAAATGAAATCTAAATCAACAATCTACAAGATATATATAAAAACAAAACCATATACGAAGGGGCAAAAACCGCTACGTGGCAGAAAGCTAAGGGCCCAGAACACTTTGCACTTCCAGTACTTAGATTTTCTTCAACGATGCTAACTACAGGCTTAATCCTAATACTGGCTCTCTTATATGTTTCCTCCCTTGCATTCTTCTTTCGTGAATTTTACCAGGGCGGAAATAGTTTTTTTTTTCTTCTCGACCCTGTACTTCTACTTGAAATATAACTTCAACAAATTAATGAGGGCTCCGTTTATTATGTGGAAAAGTACCCTGATTTCAAGCTTTTCCAACACTTCCAATGCAATGCTTATTTACTCACATAATTTTCTAATTGACCAATGTTTTATCTCGTAGTTTACAGATTTTAATGGTGTGCTTGTTGAGTTTTAAAATTGCATTGTAAGGTCGGTGTGAGAGGCCGGATCTTGCAAATTTCAACATAAAACACGTTGAATATTTTGACCTAACATGGCCGCCGGTTTCAATGTTTAAAGGTAAATGCATTCCACGGCTTTCTTACACGTTACTAATTATAGTTTAACTTTCATTCTTATCAATTATTATTTATAATGGCTCTGTTCTGAACCCGCTTTAGTAACTCGCTAATCCTGTCTCTATACGCTTTTCGCAATGTCTAAAAATCTTAAACTAAAATGAGTTAAGAGCGGCAAGTGGAATGCATATCAACAACATAGACAAATACTGGTATATCAAATATCATACAATATAAATTCTTGATTCGTTAAAATCATCTCCACCACCAGAGGGCACGACACAGTTACGAAATTTCAATTTGGAACAGTTCTAAATGAGGAGGGGAGATAATTTCAAGAATAAAGAATTTCTCCAATGTTGACGTGCCCATTATAGGGAGATGAGATATCGAATGCCATATTGCATAAGTTTTAGATTCTTTAAAAGTATCCCACCAGAGGATGGGAAATAATTAGCAACTAGCAACTGAGAATAGCTCTACAAGAGAAGGTGAAATAATAGTGAGAATCAAGGACTCTCCAAAGCTGACATGCCGTTAAGAAAATGGACAGACTTATTGTCGGGAGATAAGAGAACAATCGTAGATACCGATTTCTACCCAAAGAGATGTCATCAGCACGACAATTCTCCTACCCTATCACCAGTGTTGAAATCGTGTGTTGAAACAGATATTGTTGTATTTCGGAATGGTCATTTTACAAGTTTAGCCAATAAAAACACACGCACTATATATTTGGTGTTACTTTGCTTCAGCGTTATTTATTTTTTACATTAATCTTAATCTTATTTCGGCCAGAGTTCTTTCGTCACACTCCTGTGACCGCATCAGTGGTCCTTTGCTTTCTTCTTTCTTATTTGTGTGTCTCTCCTTACTAACAGTCAGCCATTTTGTATTTTGTATTCTTATTGTATACAAAAGAAAGAAGAAAGCAAAGGACCACTGATGCGGTTACAGGAGTATGACGAAAGAACTCTGGCCGAAATAAGATTAAGATTAATGTAAAAATAAATAACGCTGAAGCAAAGTAACACCAAATATATAGTGCGTGTGTTTTTATTGGCTAAACTGGCAAAATATCCATTCCTAAATACAACAATATATATATATGTATATATATATATATATATATATATATATATATAATATATATATATATATTATATATATATATATATATATATATATATATATATATATCTATATATATATATATATATATATATATTATATATATATATATATGTCGGGCTTCTTTCAATTTCCGTCTACCAAATCTACTCACAAGGCTTTGGAAGATACTTGCCCAGTGGGACTGAACCCGGAACCATTTGGTTGCGAAATAAATTTCTTACCACACAGCTACTCCTGTATGTGTGTGTGTGTGTTTGTGTGTGTGTGTGTGTGTAGACGGTTGGCCAAAAGTCACCCGACAGTAAATCAAAAGTCCATAAATACTTAATATTAAATTTTAATTATTCATTTGGGAAAATGGTGTCGCTCAAGAAGGAATTCAGTTTGAACAATTTTCACGATGTTTCATATTTAGATGGTTTCATTAAATTCATTCAGCTGTTAAACATAAATAAATCTTGAATTAAATGGTTTTGATTTGCTGTCAGGTGACTTTTGGCCAA
Organism: Octopus sinensis; assembly: GCF_006345805.1. NCBI lineage: Eukaryota > Metazoa > Mollusca > Cephalopoda > Octopoda > Octopodidae > Octopus > Octopus sinensis. The sequence continues at coordinate 57,689,328 of NC_043012.1, read as the reverse complement.
CGCTGTATATATCACTCAGTAGCATCGAAAAGTTATATCTGAGGGTAACTTCCTCTCGCTATTCACAGAACTTCGAGAAATATATAGGGAATTAGGCATTACCTTCACTTTTCTCTCTCTCTCTCTCTCTCTCTCTCTCTCTCTCTCTCTCTCTCTCTCTCTCTCTCTCTCTCTCTCTCTCTCTCTCTGTATACTCTTTTACTCTTTTACTTGTTTCAGTCATTTGACTGAGGCCATGCTGGAGCACCACCTTTTAGTCGAGCAAATCGACCCCAGGACTTATTTTTTGTAAGCCTAGTACTTATTCTATCGGCCTCTTTTGCTGAACCGCTAAGTTACGGGGATGTAAACACACCAGCATCGGTTGTCAAGCGATGGTTGGGGTAGGACAAACACAGACACACAAACACAGACACACAAACATAGACACACACACACACACATATTATTTATATATATATACATATATACGACGGGCTTCTTTTCAGTTTCCCTCTACCAAATCCACTCACAAGACTTTGGTCGGCCCGAGGCTATAGTAGAAGACATTTGCCCAAGGTGCCACGCAGTGGGACTGAACCCGGAACCATGTGGTTCGGAAGCAAGCTACTTACCACACATCTCAATTTTTTCTTCTCATTCTCTCTATCCGCTCTCACTCTCTGTCTCCCTCTCACTCTCTCTCTATATATATTTGTGTGTGTGTGTGTGTGTGTGTGTGTGTGTGTGTGTGTGAATATCAGTCTTTCACTCCCATACTCTCTCTCTCTCACACACACATACACACACTGACCAACCGATAAAATACGAATTTGCTTGCAACCGGGCTTGTTTCTTTGTGAACCCCACGATTAACAGGACCACAACGTGAGTTCCTTTCTTGAGCCCTTAAACAAATTCCTAACCACATCACAAGTGAGAGAGGGGGGAGGAACGCTTTCAGCATATGACTGGTACAGTATCGGTTTGCTTTATACGTAACAACTATTCATTTCTAACATAAACTCAAGGCTAACATAACTTAAAGGAGAGCATATCGTCGGTATGCGGTATGACTGCCCCCAATATGTAACTGGTACTATATTTTATCGACTTTTCGAAGGAAGGAAAAGCAAATCCGATCTAGACGAAATTCGAGGTTAGAACGTAAAGTGACACAACTAAAATTTATTTAAGTAATTTTCCCGACACTCTCCCGATTCTGCCAACCATCGCATTTAAGAAACAAATTAAATTCATTACTTTGAAGGTCAAACTATTATTTCTCCCCTCTTTCTTTCTTATTAAAACAAACAAGAACAATATCAGCAACAAATAAGATGCCGTGTAAAAGTAAAATATATTTTGTATTTCAAAAACCAAAATATAATACAATAAAACGATGACATTTTCAACATTTGATATCAATCAACTTCGTTTTAGAAAAACCTGAACAGAACACAAATTGTATTGTTCTGTTGTATATCTATTGTTAAGCTCTTGCTATATTCCTTGTTATATTTGCCTCCGCCTCCGCTCCATCCTCCTCCCTCACCGATGATTCTTACTCACTTCTTACCCTCCACCTACTTCTCAACTGCTACGTCCTAACCCCTCCCACACATACACACACACACACCAAGACTCCCTTTTTTTCCTTCAACAAAGCACTTTTAGAATTTTCATCAATGCGTTTAGTCTTTAATTGCCATCCTTGAGTTATTGTTCTTAAACTTACTTAACTGTTTCTTGCCCCCCACCGTTCCCATACCATCTTGTGTCACGTCACACGCCCACCTGTATTATTATTATTATTACTATTATTATATTATTATTATTATTATTATTATATTATTATTATTATATTATTATCATATTATTATTATTATTATTATTATTATTAGTATCATTATTATATTTTATTATTATTATTATATATTATTATTATTACATTATTATTATCATTATTATTATTATTATTATTATATTATTATTATATCATTATTATTATTATTATTATTATTATTATTAAATCCTCCTTCTTCTCTTCGTAATTCCATTTATGGTCTCTTCAGACTATTACGTTCAAGGAGAATACATCATCTGACTCCATTTTGTTTCTTGTCGTCAAAATTATCACCATCAATGTCACGCTCATCATCACCATCACCATCATCAACATCATCATCGACATTATTTTTAATCATTACCATCGTCGTCTTGGTCGTTGTCATCATCATCATCATCATCATCGTCATCGTTATTGTCATAGTCGTCACCATCAACGTCGTCGTCATCATCGTCGTGGTCGTTGTCGTCATAATCATCACCGTCATTCTTCTAATCATCATCGTAGTCGTTGCTGACGTCGCATCGTTGTCGTCGACGTCGTCATCTCCACCACGATCATCATTCCCATCATCACCCTCATCATCACCATCATCGCCGTCGTCGTCTTCGTTGTCGTCCTATCATTATCGTCATTTCCAATACTATCTTCATCATCATCATCATCATCATCATTTTCATCATCCTCGTTCTTGACGTCATCCTCGTTCTTGACATCATCATCACCATCATCATCATCATCAATCTCATCGTCCACGTCCTCGAAATCATCATCATTGCTACGAAGGCGGCGCGCTGGTAGAATTGTTGGAGCGTCGATAAAAAGAATAGAAATAAAAAATAAATAAATAAAAAACAGGAAAAAAAAACAGAACTCCGTACGAGTATTCGCTCTGAGTTTTTACCTTCTGAAATCGAACTCAATCCACGAAAGAGAATTTACCCTTTCAGCCATTGAAGGAATGACCGATAAAACTAAAATACCAATCAACTACTAAGAGTCTATGTAATCGTCTGATGTTGCTTGTTCCTTCTCGAGCCACGCCTGGCTCATAAGGGCCGGTTTCCCGGCGTATAGGTCCCCCCCCTGGACGGGACGCCAGTCCGTCGCAGGTTAGCTGCAACAAGATGCAGGAGGAAAGACTTAGAGAAAGTTGAGGCGAAAGAGTCAGCAGAAGTTCGCCATTACCTTCTGCCGGAGCGGCGTGGAGCTTAGGTGTTTCGCTCATAAGCACACACATCGCCCGGTCAGAGATTCGAACGTGCGATCCCTCGACCGCGAGTCCGCTGCTCTAATCACTAGGCCATGTGCCTCCACTCACTAGACCATATGCCTCCACAATCGTCTGATGTTTCCCCCGAAATTGTACACCTTGTATCTATATAACAAATTACTATTACCCACTAGTTATATTTTATTATGTGCTTTCACTAAAGTCTTCAGTGTAGCTCCCTGGGACATGGGTAGGTGCAGTGGTTCGTTTGTTTTGTTTTCGTGTTGTTATTCCTACTGTATCATTATAAGGGCTCTACGTAAGATGTGCACAGAACCCGACAGTTATTTTTCGTATGTTATATATATTCATGAGAAGTCCCTGGGATTGGGTTATGCGTTTCGTAAGTCCTAGCGTCTTTATTATTATTATTATTATTGTTGTTGTTGTTGTTGTTGTTGTCATTATTATTATTATTCATGAGTTTGTATGAGAAATTGATAAAATAAATACATTTGTGAAAGCTACTCGCACGCATACACACACACACATACATGCATTCACACGCATATATGATTGTGTGGGTTTGTGAGAGTGCTTACTCATAAACATATATCCATACACATTTAAACGTATATATATATATATTTGTATGTGTATATATATAATATATATATATATATTATATATATATATATATGTATATATATATATATATATATATATATATATATAGATATATAATTATATATATATAATATATATACATAAATATTTGTGTGTATATATATATACTGTGTGTACATATATATATTTGTATGTATATATATATAACAGATATATATATATTTGTACATATATATATTTATACATATATATTTGCATATATATATATATTATATATATTATATATATATATTATGTAGTATATATACATAAACATTCTTATGTATATATACATATATATGTGTGTGTATATGTATGCATCCATATATAGCGTCTGCGTTGCACACAAATATACACACACACACACATAACATCTATATATACACATAGGCATATATGTACACACGTACTAATGTATATATATGATATATGCATATATATGTGTGTGTGTAAACACACGCATATGTACGTCAGTATGTGGGTGTGTATTATATATAATATATATATATATATATATATATATATATAGATATATATATATATATATATATACATATATACATATATATATATATATATATATATATATATATATATATATAATATATATATAATTAATATATATATAATATATATATATATATATATATATATGATTGTACTAAGGAAAATAGGAACATATATTAAAAAAAACGAATTAATAATGGAATCTCAGCCAGTGAATTTAATTAAAATCTCACTGATATTATTTCTGTTAGTTGCTTTAATTACAATTTTTTACTCTATAAAATTGAATGCTGCGAAAATATAAATGTAATGAGAGCAAAATTATATTATTTAACAAATGAAATTAAAAGTATATTTCCAGATTTAAGTAAGCAACATTAAGGAAGAGTCCTTAGCATTTACGTTTGTGTGTATATGTGTATATATATATATTGTGTATATATATATATGTGTATATATATATATATATTGTGTGTATATGTGTATATATTTTATAATGTATATTTATACATATGTACATATGTTCATATATGTGGTATAACTGTGTATACATACATATATACGTATATGTTTATATATATGTACACAAATAAGCTCTCGCACGCGTGCACACACATACAACACACACATACATATAATATATATATAATATATATATATATTATATATATATATATATACATGTTATGCCTACATATATAAATATATTGACAGATATATATATATTGCGTGTGTGTGTGTGTGTGTGTATTCTCATCCATGCACGTATCTATATATACATAAATACGTATATATGTATATGTGTGTTTGAGAGTGTATGTATATACATATATATATATATATTTATATATACATGTTTATGCCTACACATATATACATATATTGACAGATAGATATATATGCGTGTGTGTGTGTGTGTGTGTATTCCCATCCATGCACGTATCTATATATACATAAATACGTATATATGTATATGTGTGTGTGAGTGTGTATGTATATACATATATATACTTTTATATATACATAGAAGTAGAATATTTGAATGTTTAGCGGCACATTCTGCAACACTTCTAATTAATTAGAATTAAATAATTATCATTGAATAAATTTCTAATTTCTCCCGTTGGACAACGAGTTGATTGCCTGATTCGTTAGGTCGGACCATTTGGAGCTTTTTGGCAAATATTTTTGAATCCACCATGTTCAAATCCCGTCGGTATTAGCTTTATTTTTAAAGTTATGAGGGTAAATTAAATATAGCAACTGTATCCCTCGTATTTTTTGTTTTAAAACACTCGCAACTTACACGAGTACATACAAAGGTAACTATTGATTCAATTTCGTGAGAAATGTTGCTTAAATAAACACATTGTGAGTATTAGACACCATGGGACTATATTAGAAAACTTATTGCAACGTTACACTCCATTGCAAATGCCACATTGAAAACTTGGATCCGGTGAAGTCGTATGATTTCTTCGACAACCTCTTTCCGATAATACAGCAGGGAACTGAATCTTGCCGACACATATAAGGCCTTCCAGTAGCAATCCTCTCCAGCCAAGGTTTGACCACTGTCTTCATCAGCCTCACATAGCCTTCTGAATTGCGCCTAAAGCCCCGTTAAACGATGTAGAGTGACACGTCGTCAGCTTCACTGGAGAATCATGCAAAGACCATCGCAGTTTGGTGGGGAGCTTGGTTTCCATGATACGTGGGACA